>NW_017308138.1:15955-22656 GCF_000935625.1 Nanorana parkeri | reverse complement strand
CCCCCCCCATGCCCTAGATCTCTGCTTGCTCAGCTTCTTTGGGGGTCCCTAACTGACATTAGGGGTGTTAAAGACCCCTGATGTCTCCATAAAGGAGAACCTGTCACATCCTCTTTGCCATCACATATAGGGCTTATTAGCCTCCTATGTGATAACAATGAAGTTAAGTGACAAAAAAAAGTAAAAAATAAAAGTCACACATAAAAAAGAACAAGAAAAAAGTTTTAAAGTTCCCAGCCCCACATACACGCATGCAAACATGCGTCGGGTGCGCATACGTACGTAAACGATGATTGCGCCCATTACACCGCACGTTACATATCACCGTGAACGTCAGTACGCGAGCAATAATTCTAGGGCCATTATTCACTGATAACACTAAATTGATGAGTGGTAAAAGCTTTTAAAGCATTGCCTATGGCCAATTTTGGGTATGGTAGTTACCCATAGCGCAAATGTTTATCAAATCATTATTGAACCAATAAAAATATACAATAAATTGATAAAAACACACAAATCAGTATCAGCGCACAAAAAAAAACCACCGTCATTTACAAGATTCCAACTAAATTTAAAAGATTAATCTGTATTGAGTTAAAAAAAACAAATATTAGTCAACTTTAAATTGCGCCCTGTTGGGAAGCAGTAAAAAAACCCCCAAAGGAACTCAAAACTGTGTTAACGCCTGATCTGCAGTGCCATTTTTGCTGTGTTGGTATGTGTGTTGTGATAAAATGATTCAGGCTCACATTTGATCGTAACACAGCGTATCCTTGATTGACCGTCATCAGGTTGGGTTTGTCCCTGCCAAGAGGCCAGGGACAATACAATCAGAGCCATCAATTTTGTCCACTGGCTGGAAACACATGATGGGATAGCGGTTTTGCTTTCCACGGATGCGGAGAAGGCATTTGACAGGGTGGCCTGGGATTTCATGTTGGAGGTTCTTAGTCACATAGGCCTTGGTCATTGTATGTTGAGCTAGATTCGAGCTGTGTATTCTTGTCCCTGGGCTAGGGTATGTGCTATGGGTTTCTTGTCCTCCCCATTTAACATCACCAACAGCATGAGACAGGGGTGTCCCTTATTGCCCACCATATTCATACTGAGGCTGGAACCCTTTCTCTAACTGATACAGGCCGATCCCCAACTACATAGTATCCTATTGCAAGGCTATAAACACAAAGTAGCGGCCTATGCCGAAGATATGCTGTTTTTTGTGACTGAACCCAGGACATCCTATTAACCACTTGAAGACCGTGGTGTTTCACCCCCTTCCTGGCCAGGCCATTTTTCAGTATTCAGCGCTGCGGTACTTTGACTGACATTTATTCTGTCATGCAACTCTGAAACTGTACTGAGACTAATTTCATACCATTTTTTGGGGACAGATAGAGCTATCTTTTGGTGGTATTTAATTACCACTGGAGTTTTTATTTTTTACTATATAACGAAAAAAGTACCGTATCGGAGCCCTCCATGAGGGAATTTGCCACCCCAAGACATCAAGGCACTCTAACGACGCCTGACTGCCCTTTGACCCCTCTGACAGGTAACCCAGATTTTCTTCCAGGATCCACAACTGAATTTCTCACTCACTGGTCCCCTTCTACGTCCTTGACAGCACATACGTTTTTTAAGCATAATCGTTTCCTCAGTAAGGCGAATCTTGCTCCTTTTTCCAAAAGGAGACAGGTTCCCTGATGGACTTAACTTCAAGTGAAGCACTAACTCACTGCTCCAGCAAAGCAAAGTAGCTTGGCTAGAGATATGACTCCTTTCGAGAGAACGTGCTCTGGTAAGGGCCCCTCCTGTCATCTCATATCTTGGCTCTATGCCTTAATGCGTTCTGCTAAACCCGCTCGCACCAAGGCCTTGAGGGTAACTTGGGAGAAGGACCTAGATCTGGAAGTTTCGAATGAGCTAGGTGAGTGGTAGGACCCAAGAACCTAATTTCAAAATCCTCATTCATTGGTATAGGACACTTGTTGGAGATGTAAATCCGACCGAGGATCACTAGTCCATAGATTTTGGTCGTGTGCCCTTCTTTAGCCTTATTGGAGGTGGATTCATGATCTTATTTGTCAAATCACTGGAGAGCATCTAACTTTTACACCGGTGTCTATTTACTACATCTCCATAATAGGGATGCTGTTGGGGCCACAAAAATCCCTTAGCAAGCATCTGATAAATGCAGCCAGATCCCTGATACCCAGGTTGTGGAGGGACAATAGGGCTCCCACAATAACCAAATGGGTTCATCATGTAAATTATATTACTGAAATGGAGGAACTCCTTTTTACTAAGCAAGATAAACTTGACAAATTCTCTAGATTGTGGGCTCCATGGAGTCATTTCTGTAGTGATGACTTCTATGCGAGACTTAAATCTGGTTCTACTTAGACACTGGAATACACCCTGGCTTTGTTCTTGAGAGATCTGTTGGATAGTGGCCGGATAGTGCCCCCCACTAGAGTACATCCGGTGTGACATGTCCGGTATTCCTGCCACTCTACAATCTCATTCTATGGTTTCTTTCTGAATCTTCTGTATTGCTGTTATGCAGGAATCTGATCTTCCCACTCCTCGTCTTCCCTTATTCTACCCATTTGTGTCCCCCATCTATTTCATGTTGTCTCTATTCGTTTCTCTCCCTTGTTGGGAGCTATATTTTCCTACTGAAGACATAGCCTATTGATACACATACAACCACATTTTTGCTGTACCTGGAGGTATGACCAGCTTGTTTGACTGCCTCATTATAAGAAAGATGCTTGCATTTAATCTTCAGTACTTTTCTGAACTGTGTATTATGTGGTTATCCTCCCCTCTCCCTTTCTCTTACCCCCTTTTCTTACAATGTCTTCTGTATTTTGATTGTTTTGTTTAGTTTTATTTTGATCATTGTACTGCTTCTGTATGTACCTTCTCTATGCTCAATAAAAATTTAATTGGAAAAAACCCACAAATAACATACTTCAATAGTGATATAAATGCACATTTATGCACTTTGCTGCAATGTTAAAAGTTATTGGCTTGTGGTGGCCATATTGATTTTGAGATTGGACCTGTTTTTACAACCGTGGTAGAAGAGGTAGCCCTGGTCATAAGTGCAAAGTTTTGAATTATTCTAATAAATGTTTTCAGAGATTAACTTGTTTGCAGAATATTGCACAGTCCAATATGGCTGCCAAACCATGTGATCAAATGACTTGTAATGAACATATATGACTGTAGAACACAGCATATTCTCACATAGCAATTTGTATATCTGTAGCTTTAGCAGTTATGAAAAAAACAGATGTTTGAAAATTGTCCGAAGTATGTGTGCTAAAACCAAGATGTCTGCCAAATCATGCGACCTATGACCTTTATGTTGCCAATGATTAAACACAGAACAGTTCTCTACCATTGTGCCAAATTTCATTCGTTTTTTAACTAATGGTGTGGTTATAATTAGCATTTCAAAAAAGGAGCATCAAAATAATAGAAATATTTGTAGAATTTGACACAATTCAATTTGGCCGACGAACTATGTGATCAATTGACTTGTAATGATCACTTCTGAGTGTAGAACACAGCATAACTTTGAACAATGATTTGTACAGCTGTAGCTTTTATAGTTTCTGAGAGACGGGTGACACAAACAGCAATTTGTATATCTGTAGCTTTAGCGGTTCTGGAGAAGCAGGTTTCTGAATATTTCACAGAAATTGTTCCAAAAACCAAGATGGCTGCCAATGACCTTTATATTACAATAAATTCTGCATAGAATAGGGCTCTACAATTGTGCCAAGTTTCATGCGTTTTTGACTAATGTTGCACTTATTACAGGCATTTGAAAAAAATGGGCAGATTAAAAATAATACAAATAATAATATTCTTAAAAACTTTGTTGCGTGGTCACCTAAAAAGGTCCGTATATGATGGCCCATATGGTGTGTGAATAAGCCTTCCTCTGTCAAGCTTGAGGGGAAAGAGACATGGATACACATCAGACATTGCAAGAAACTGTATATGCCCGTGAAATCGCAAAAAAACTACCATGCCTAAAATTGGCCATAGGCGACGCTTTAAAAGCTTTTACCGCTCATGAATTTAGTGTCATCAGTGATTAATGACCCTAGAATTATTGCTCACACTCTGACGTTTGCGGCGATATGTAACATGTGTGGCGTAATCGTTTCCGTAGCAGCCGCTGTTCTCGGTCCCGGGCACCACAGGGGGAACAGCGGTGCCTGGGATAACCAGCAGCGACAACGTGTGTGTGCGGAGATGCAGGGTCGTTCAAGTGATCGCTTGTATGAAACTGCCGGTAACGGCTGTTTACCATCCCTGCAGGAAAAAAACTCACATACATGTATGGCCATCCATCGGGAAGGATCTGCCGTCCGTCCGTATTTTAACAAGGGATTAAAGTGACATTAAACCCTCAGATTTTTTAACATAAAACAATACTGTAATGTGTGCCTTACTGTAATCCATGGTAGTTTCCCTTCTCTTTGCTGCTCTTCCTTTTAAATCCTCATGTCTTCTCATGCTTGGGGAGAACTTCCCTTTTCAGCTCAGGGCCTCTTCCTGTAGTGCTGGCTCAGGTTACAAGCCTACACAAACTTATATACAGACACCATGTATCCATTCCTGAGACAAGGCAGTCTGCTGCAAAACAGAAGTTCTGCCCAGCATGAGAACAGATACAAATTTAAAAGGAAGAGCAGCAAAGAGAAGGGAAACTACCATGGATTACAGTAAGGCACACATTACAGTATTGTTTTATGTTAAAAAATCTGAGGGTTTAATGTCACTTTAACTATTAACAAATATGTAATTTACTTGTGTATCACTCGGCTGTAGATCCTCAAATCATCTCTCAATTCATGCTGACATTGTCATTACTTCTGGAGAGTGGCTACTTTTGTAGCCACACAGCTGAGTTAAACACAAGAAAGTTACATTTTTGTTAATAGTTAAGGTACTTGAATGCATTTTTAAGATTTAACTCCTGCGTTTAGTGTCACTTTAATCACATAGGGTGATAGATTGCACCAGATAACTCCTGGTTCAAAACAGGAATGGTCAACTCCCATTATATTCACCACTGCCGAACCAGAAGCTGTTCAGGCAAAGAACAATCCAGCTGTAAGCCCTGGGAAGTTTGCTCTAGGGTTGCTTGACATTTATGATATGAATGACCGTTATTGTCCAATATACAGGGAGATATAGTCTGAAAAGTGGAGATCCTGAGGTGAGTCATCTACATTTTTTATGTACCTAAAAGTCAAAGTACTGTACTGTGTTGATAGATCACAATCGTAAGTCTTGCGACTTGCAATTGTGATCTACCAATACATTAGGCTGTACATCACCCACACAGTGGAGTAACATTTTTTCTGCCTAGTGGAGTTCATATTGGAGAGTCTCACAAAGTATTTTATTTTTCAGTGCACTGTGCACATCAGCTATTCAAGAACAATCCAGCTTTAAGCCCTGGGAAGTTTGCACTTGGACTGCTTGACATTTATGATATGAATGACAGTTATTGTCCAATATATGGGGATACATATTTTGAAGAGTTGAGATCCTTAGGTGGATCATCTACATTTTTATGTGCCTAAAAATCTAAGTACTATACTGTGTTGGTGATGTGCAGCCTGATGTATTGGTAGCTCACAATCACAAGTTTTGCAACTTGAGATTGCGAGCAACCAATACATCAGGCTGTACATCACCAACAGAGTAGAGTGAAGTGTTTTCTGCTTTCTGGAAAGGTTCATGTTGGCACTGATCAAGGTACTGTAATGTGTTGGTGATGTCAGCCTGATGTATTATTAGATCACAATTGAAAGCCGGCAATTGACAGAGAGATGGGGGATGTACGTGTGTGTTATTCAAGTTAAAAATATATACTCACCCAATCCTCGGTCCCATGACCCCTCTCTAGTTTACTTAACGCATACTTACATACATAACGTTTACTTAAAGCAACGATCAAGAGAAATGGGAGGACATTCTACAGGAGGCACCTGAGCTAAATTTCAAGTGTTGTTGCAAAAGGTGTAAATACTTATGTCATTCTGATATTTCAGTTTTTACTTTTTCATACATTTGCAAACATTTGTAAAATTCTGTTTTTACTTTGTAATTATGGGGTACCAAGGGTAGATTAATGAGAGGAGACTGCAACATAAAAAAATTGAAAAAAGTGAAAGGGGTCTGAATACTTTCTGAATGCACTGTAAATCTTTTGCGCTGTGGACATTTGAGTTCATTGTTTATACTGAACATCTGTATTCATATTATTAGGTTTATTCAAAAGGAAGATACATGCAGTAGTCCCAGTAAGCATTTTAATGCGTTTGTTTTTCAAATACAGAGGTTTTTTTATGTTGGTAGATCTCATTGAGCTTGTCATTTGAAAAGTAGATCTTAACACAAAAAAATTGTGGGCACCCCTGCTTTAGCCAGGACAATACCCACATCTGGACTCACAGGAGACCAATTTGAGACAACAAATGATTAGTATCCAAGGATGCTTTGCTCAAAAAAATCAGTGTTGCCATGTATTCAGTACATTTAACCAAGTGCTGGCTGGCCCTTGCAATTAGCAAATCACCACAGAGGGATTTCCAGGGCCAGATTCACTCTCCCTGCCGCCCCAAGGCCAGGTTCCACAATATGCCCCCCCCGCCCCGCCAACCCCC
>NW_017308138.1:0-15540 GCF_000935625.1 Nanorana parkeri | reverse complement strand
GGCCGCACACTACGGAGCCGATGGGTGGAGCCTCGGCCCGTCCCGTCGTGATTGGACGGCGGCTGCACACTACGGTCCGCCGCCGGGACACCTTACACCAATAAGGTCAAGGCTAACATGGCTAGCACCAATACAGGTTGCAGGCTGACCACAATAAGGAGTATAAAGATTAGGATAGAGATTCCAACATTTGTCAGCGATACACCTGAAAAGGGTAGCCCCTTCCACAGGAATGGTAGTAGCCTTAAGAAAAAGAGAAAAGGACTGCTTTTTAACAAAAATCCTTTGCCAATGGATACAGGATGGTAAAACTTTCTAAAAAGATTATTTTTCAATAACTATAGAAGAAAAAAAAAGACTATAGGGAAAATTGTCAGACCGCTCAGACCTGTAGGACTAATAATTATGCAAGGGAGCAGCTGCAGATGAATCTTTTCCTCCCTGATGGTGGATGTACAGTCATTGTCTGACTGTAATCCAGTCAGACAATGCTGTGGCATTGTCTGACTGGATCCTGAATGGATGACCCTCCAGTTGTGCTGTCCAGTATTGTAGGGATAACCTAATTGCTTAGAGCTCCAGAATATTGGTCAGACAATAGGATTTCTCTGGCATCCAAATCTCTTACATCAACAACGTGTCTAGGATTCCTTCCCAGTCTGTCAGGCCAACATCGGTTGTGATGATCTTCCAAAAGATTAGAAGGAAGGGTTTTCCCCACTCGAGGTCCGAACTCCTGAGCCACCAGGCTAGAGACAATCTGGTCCTACACCTACATACCGCACGTACAATTGATGCGTCCAGGGAGAGTGATTGATTCCTAACCAAACCAGCTCTTATTCATGAGCTGGTTCACAGTCCTCAGCCTACTCACAAAGTGAGTCTTCAGAAACTGGGTCATACCAAAGGCTGTGCTAGGGCTGTGGACCCGGAAAGCTCTCCATGGCTAATTAATACTCAGGAAAACACCACAATGCAGAGCCCAGTGCCTGAAGGTAACATTTCAGGCTAACCCCACAATTGTCCAGTCCAGCAGGGTCCAGCCTCCAAAGCTAATGTTTAGGATATTTCTATCTGGATAGATGCACATAGAGACTAGCTCAAGCCACTTGTAGCTGAATCTTAATTGAAGAAAAAATAAAAATCCTGAATATAGGAAAAAATGGCTACCAAAAATGGTTAAGGTTTTCTCATTAGAGAAATGACGTCCATCCTCCTAGGACACTAGCAAAAAAAAACAAAAAAACTAGGAATGTTGGGAGTGGAAGGGGTTATAATCAGGCTGATCATTGGTTTTAATTTCAGAAATCCTGCTGTAGGGGCCAGCACAACCAAATTGTTCCTGAATCCTGTGTCCCATAATGAACAAGAAATAAAAACTAACAGTAAAAAAAAAAAAAAAAACATCAGATTAAAACCTTAAAAAAGTAAGTACAAGTAAGAAGATCTGGTACACACACTTTGCGACAATGCACGTTATATCCATTGGTGCGATGCAATGCCCTTCATTCTGAGTGGCAACCGTAATGTACCTTGCAGCACAGCATAAAGCACTAATTCGCAGTGCACTTTCAATAATTTTACACACACCATTTTTTGTGCATTTTGGGGAGTTAGGCAGCCTATTCAAATGAATAAATGAATGCGTGTCTGCTAACACACCATAATAGTGTAAATGGGCCCTGAATATTTTAAGCTGAAGAGTATGGATCTTATACATATACCGTATTTTTCGCTCCATAAGACGCACTTTTTTCCCCCCAAAAGGAGGGGGAAAAAGTGCCTGCGTCTTATGGAGCGAATCCCGACGCCCGAGACATGCAGTTTCGGGCGCCGGGCGAGTAGTAGGAGCCACTGCTCGTTTAATACGAGTGATCTAACGAGATCACTCGTATTAAAGCCGAGCAGCGGCGGCGGCGATCGAGTTCAGCAGCAGGAGCCACTGCTCGTTTAATACGAGTGATCTAATGAGATCACTCGTATTAAAACCGAGCAGCGGCGACGATCGAGATAACCATAGAGCAGACGAAGAATAGACGTTCTTCGCCTGCTCTGTGTCATCACTGAGACCGTGGCGCTGTAATCACAGCGCCACCTGTCTCAGCGGTCACTAACTGCAGCTTCTGTGACAGCTTCTGTCATAGAAGCTGTCACAGAAGCTACAGTCTCGAGTGCTCCATAAGGCGCGCCGGACCTCCCTGCGTCCTATGGTCCGGTGCGTCTTATGGACCGCAAAATACGGTACATTCTAGTAAGGGTTTTATTGTGGTGCAAAAAGTTGCGAGCACACAGTTATTCCAATGCCAAGCTACTTGCTTTTAGATTTAAAAAGAGGGTAAAAAACAACAAATGGCACATACATTTTAAAAGTTGAAAGCATTATCACATGTATTTTTCAAATGTAAGCAGTGTAAGCATTTGACTGTGACATAGTATCAGCCTCTTGCAATCTCTGTAGAGCAAAGCCCAGACTGGGGAAGGGAGAAACAGCACAACTGCAGCTCAAGAAACATGCGGATAGGAAGAGAAACCAGAGTGATAGAGATGAGCCAATCTGATGTGACTGTCCAGTCACAGTGTGGGAAGGAGACCTTTAAGAAAGTGAAACTGTAGCAGAGAAAAATCAGGTCTGTTCCCCTGCTGATAGGTCTGTTCCCCTGCTGGTAGGACTGGATGAACAGAAATATAGCAGGTAAAACATCTGCCTTTCACCTTTATTTAGCCGTCTGCATAGAGTTCGGCTTTTTTCCCCCCACTGGTTTTAAGTAGCCAAATGACTAAATTGCAATGGTAATAGATTGAAACCACTGGTCACTTAAAGAGTGTGTCAAGGAAAAAAAAAACACAATACATACCTGCAAAAGATGCAAGGGGTAAATATTTGCCCATGTTTTATCTCTTAAAAGACATTGCACGTCCAGAAAAAAACTGTATAAGATTCCCACAGGGCGGAGTATCTGATGTTATCACTTCAGTGGAGCCAGACGGACGGGGGCTGTATTACATTTGCTGTACATTGAGGGAATCCCCTGTGGGAATCTTATATGCTGGCTATTTCTTGCCATTGTGTGAGTACCTGTTTTTATCTAATACATTTTATATTTTTGGATGGTACGCGCTGTCTTCGGCTTTGTTTTTTTTCTATCTGATGAGCATATCTATGACCTGAAAGGATCTAAGTTACTCTGGTACTAAGGGCCTCCCTCCCCCTCCGCCTCTTAAGGGAAACCACGCTTGAGACCTACTCCGTGGGTCCACAGACCCAGGTGGGCACTCCTTTGTAATTTGTGCATTCACTTGGTGGAGGTGAAGGATTATCAAACAGTCTGTTGTCCTGCACACTATAAAGTCTGCTTTGGAGGATTGCTCATGTTGTTTGTACACATTGCATCGCAATGTTTGGATCCATTATCTAAATTGCATCGTTTGATTCGTTTTGGACTTTATTTCACTGTGTATGTTATGTGGTTTGAGTTCAGCCTATAATCATTGTATTGGGCATCTGGAGGCTGCATAAATGGCACTTTAATGGATAAACTTTTACACAGGGATATGTATTTGCACTGAGATCACGTGAATATATGAATTGATCACTATGTGATACTGTATATATTTATTTATTTTTCTATCACTCATTTAAATTTTTTATGTTTTTTACACATTGTATTGAAGTGGATATTTGCACAGATATTTATATAATTAATTATCTAATAGAGACCAAGTTGTTCTATTTAATCACTTTATTGTTGTATTGCAACACACACACATTCATTAAGCAGTTTTGCGCTATAAAATTGCACCTGCTTTTTTTGCACTTGTAATTAGATATGCACTTTATTATACAGAGGTATCACAATAATTCATTGGAATCACTTGACACTTTATATATTTTTGCACTTGTTAAAGGAGAACTATGGGGTCAGTGTTTTTCCCCATAGTTCTCCTTAGGGTAACGGGAGGACATATACTAGCGTCCTTCCGTTACCCTAAGCTCAGTATACCGCGAGCTACAGCTCCCTGTATACTGAGACGCCGCACCTGGAGCGGATCCCGACGTAGATGACGGGATCCGCCCAGCTGCGTGAGTGACAGCTGGCTCTGCCTATCTAGAGGCAGAGCCAGCTGTAACTGCCCCCTCCCCCGTCCGTTCCGCCAGTCAGCGCTGGCAGATCGGAGCGGGGAGGGGGGGAATCCAGCCCCTCCCCCTGTCACGGCAGAGAACCGTGACAGGATCGAGAGGTGAGGGAACCCGGTATGTGTTCCCTCACCTCCCGATCTACTGAGCCGACCTGTGACAGTCTCATTGTCACAGGTCGGCTTAGAACTATGAGGTGAGTGGAAATCACTCATCTCATAGTTCTCCTTTAATGAGGTTACCACCTAGTTCACTGCATTGACATCACTCGGTGCAGTTGACTAGGTTGATACGATTAGCACAGATTGAATTATTAACGTGTAAACAGATTGCCAACATGACAGAGTTAAAAATTGCCCCCGTAAAATGGTGACAAAATACAGTATCCCCAAAATATCCATAGGTGGCGCTTTAAAAACCCAGTAATTAGTTCAGTTATCCATGAATATTGGCCCGATAATTATTGCTCTCACTCTGGCACGTGCAGCGGTACCAAACATGTGTAGTGCAATCGTCCTTATATTTGCTCCTCTGATACATAGTGGTTGGGAGCAATAACCAGCCTGCCATTGGGTATTTCAAATAGCAATAGCCAATAGCCGGCTGAATGTTGCAAACTCTAATGTTTGCTGTGCTTACAATCAGCTCCCGGCGGCATAATCTTGCTGCCGGCAGCTGTCATTTACTTGGTTCCAGCCTGGACGTCTGCTGCACTGCGGAGGTAACTCCGCACCCCCACATTCCCCCATTTCCAAGACCACCCCGCTCACACACAACCATCTCCCGATGGCCGCTCCGCAGCCTCTGCCAGCTCCGCTTCCTGCAGTGAACTGCAGTGAATGAAAACAATAGCAAACCTGCTATTGGCTATTTCAAAATGTAATAGCCAATCGCAGGTTGGCTAATGGACCCGCCCACTGTCTGCTGTCAGTCAGCAGAGGAGCGGACCTGAAGGAGAACTGTTGACAGGGCTACTTGTTTGGTTGCAGGCTGGCTGGCAGGTTGAGGCTGGGGAATTTTTGTGTTTTGTATTAATATTGATATACCTGCACTGTACAGGACAGGAGGATTTTCGCCGCTCACACAGAAGAGTCAGGTCAGTCCGAGTGGGGTCTGGGCAGAGTCACAGCAGGTGGCTTCAGATTGGTGGGCAGTGTTGGAGCGGGCAGGGTAGGTGGGTCATTATCTGCAATTTTTTTGTTGTTTCGGCATTTCCCCCAGAAGAGCTATTTTCGGCCGATATGTATCGGTCTCCGATATATCGGTGCAACCCTACAATACATGCATGGAGAAATTGGTCTAACGTCCAGTTTAAGAACTGGACGGGCATATTAGACTCCTTGAGACAACAAAGGAAGAGTGCAAAAGATGCATTTCTGACAAAAACAACAGGTAATGCTTTGCACTTTTAACAAAATGTTTTCAATTGTAAATAACAATCTTTTAAAAAAGATGTCATCAGTGCAAAATGATCTAACATATAGAGATCCCTATTTTTTTTCTACACTTGCCAAACTGCACCATCCTGTTTAGTTTGCTGCCTCCCTGGATTCAAGCAAGAGGAATAATTGAAGCCCACAGGAATGAATTCATATTAAAAACACACACACACTAATAATAATAATATAATATATGTGTCATTATTTTCTGCCAGGCAAAACATACCTATAGACATGAGATGACATTGATTGTGATGGCAATTTGTGGCTGGATCGGGCAACAATGTAATGTTTATAGATTCTTCTTCCAGATGCTATCAATTAGGTTAGAAAACATGTCCTGACGTTCCCCACTTAGATAAGTGCTTTTCCCTCCTTCCCTTTGAATTCATATGACCTTTATCAAGTCATGTCAAAAACTAACATATTGAAGAAACTAGCAGAATCAAGTTTATAGAGCTTCCTGAGAGCAACCAGATCATGACCAAACCCACATCCAGCCGACCCAAGTCATCAACAAATACCATAATAAATGTAATAAAATAAACTTTGTTTTTGTACAACACCATTGATACTAGTCACCTATTAATGAGGTTTCTCTGAGGGACACATTGTATATTAAAACACAAAGAAGTCTAATTAAGAACAGTGTATAATCTCAATGTAGAACAGTAAAAAAAAATAAAATATTTAAAAACCATTTGGGATTGGTAACATACTTTTTTGGGGGTGGGCATTGGAACCAAGAATGGGCGATACCATCTTCTTTCCAAGTCTTTCAGAGAGTGTTTTCTTTACAGCAATAAAGCTTTCTTCTCCTGGAAAAAAAAAATGTTTATTGAAAGCATGATTGTCAACTCTGACAGAGCTTACAATCTAAAACGGAGGGGCAAGTGATACATGAGGAGGTAGCTGTGCGGGATGAATTGTTTGAGAACGTGATAATTCATTGGTTAGTTTGATGCGGGATAGGCTTCCCTGAAGATGAGTCTTTGGGTATCCCCTAAGGGCAATGAGAGTAGAAGATAGACGGACAGGTTGGGGTAAAGTGTTCCAGAGGATGGGAGAGACTCTAGAGAAGTCCCGGAGGCGAGCATGGGAGGAGTTAACGAGTAAACTAGAAAGCAGGAGGTCTTGGGAAGAGCGGAGGGGGTGTGATGCTTTGAGACAAGGTTTGACATATAGCCGGGGGCAGAGTTGTGGATGGCTTTGTAAGTGGTTGTTAATAATTAGAATGTTATCCTTTGGGCGATTGGAAGCCAGTGGAGGGATTGGCAGAGGGGGGTTGCAGACACTGAGTGGTTGGTTAGGTGGATGAGTCTAGCAGCAGCAGCATTCATGATAGACTGAAGGGGGGATAGCCTGTGTAAGGTCAGTCCAATGTGGAGAGTGTTGCAATAGTCAAGACGAGAGATAACAATTGAGTGGATGAGTAGCTTTGTGGTTTCATTGGTGAGGAAGGGGCATTTTTTAGAAATGTTACGAAGGTGAAGGCGGCAGGATATGGCTAGTGATTGGATGTGGGGTGGTCTGAGTCAAGGATGACACCTAGCACCTTGGCATGGGGGAGGGATGAATAGTTGTGTTCTCAATCTCAAGAGAAAAGTTGGGGGACGGTGCACAGGGGGTAGGAAATATCATGTTTTTGAAAGATTGAGTTTTAAGAAGTGTTGTGACATCCAGACTCATATGTCAGTTAGTAGATTAGTGACACGCAAGGAGACTGAGGGGGAGAGTTGTGGAGTAGAAATATATATTTGAGTGTCGTCGGCATACAGATGGTATTGGAAGCCATACGAGGTTATCAACTGACCAAGGGAGGAGGAGTAGATCGAGAAGAGAAGGGGTCCAAGGACAAAGCTTTGGGGGACCCCAACAGAAGGAGGAAGAGGAGGGAGGAGTTATATTTGTAAGTGACAATAATGAAGCGCTTAGATAGGTTGGAGGAGAACCATGAGATAGCCATGATAGTCTTGTAGGCCAAGCAAAAGTTGTCTTTTTATACATATACAGTCATGGCCAAAAATATGGGCACCCTGCATTTTTGTCAGATGATGCTTGTCAGATGATGTTTATTTCTTTTGTTTGTGTCACGGTCCTGCGACCGGGGCACACAAAATGACTAAAAGTAGCGTGGAAAAAAATGGTGTCTGGGATGCAGATCACTGAAAACATAGGAAGTAGGTGTCTGTGTGTTACCAGGGACACACTAGAGGCGCAGATTCTAAGAATGGCCAAGTGTTCGACAGCCTCTAATGGTGAGGATGATTGGCTGCTGGACACCTTCCAGGTTGTGGCCCTCTAGCACACACACAGATATACAGAGGCTAGTTGCAGCACAGAGGTGCTAGATGCAACAGCAGGCAGGGGGAAGCCTCTACACAGACAGTGGCTCTTGATACTGAGGGGCACAAGGGTAGAAGACCAAATAATAGTGTGAGAGGAGGCAGCAACAGCACGGCAATCTGGGATACACTGTAGAGCGAGGCTGCATGGAACAGGCAGCCACACAAGAGGCCGACACACAGGGAAGCACAGGTGCAAGGGCTCACTGAAGGAGATGATAACGATCCAACTAGCTGGATGTGCGGGATCTCGCTGGGACGAAGAGAGAATCCCGAGACACACAGGGAACAAGGTAGGTAGCAAACCACAGGGATTTCAAAGGCAAATGATAAACAGGGAGTCTGACTGTAGCTCGAACAGCGCAGAACAAGTGAGCTGGACTTTTAATGAAGAGGTTCCGAGTGGATTGGCAGGAAGCCAAGCAGCTCGGACAGGAGGTAAAACCCAGCACCAGATCATCACACAGGGAAGTGTGACAGTTTGTATTGGTATGACACAAAAAAGTGGAGAACAAAAGCGCCAAATCTAACACATTCCACATTAAACTCCAAAAATGGACTGGACAAAATTATTGGCACCCTCAATTAATATCTGGTGTCAGGTGCACTATGGGATTCCTATCTGGACTCATTGCTGGCCAGTCCAGTACTCTCCAGCGCTTTGTCTGAAACCATTTCTGGGTGTTTTTTGATCTGAGCTTTGGGTCATTGCCCTGCTGTGAGACCCATGACCTCTGACATAGAACCAACTTAGGATTCTTTGGTAGTCTTCAGATTTCGTAATGCCATGCACACAGTCAAAACACCCAGTGCCTAAGGCAGCAAAGCAACCCCAAAACATCAGCGAACCTCCACCATGTTTGACTGTATTTTTTTCTTTAACCACTTCCCGGCCGGCCGTTGTAAAAAAACGGCCGGCCAGGAGCTCTCTAGATCTGAGCGGGCGTCTTTAGACGTCCGCTCAGCCACGCCCCCTCGCGTGCGCCGCTGGGCGCGCGCGAGTGGGAAATGCCCGTTATTTGGAAACAGGCAGCGATGCCCGTTAATATACAAGCGATCCGCCGGCTATAGAGCCGGCGGATCTCTTGTATGCCCGGGACCAGCATACGGCCTCCATCACAGGGGATCAGAGGGAGCTCGGTACACGAGCTCCCTCCGGTCCCCTCTCCGCTGTCAGAATGCAGAACTGATGTATATTACATCACTTCCGCATTCTTGTGTCACTCTCCAGCTTCAGATGCTGGAGAGAAGCTGATGAAGCAGATCTCTGCTTCATCAGCTTCTTCAGGGGGGTCCTAGGTGATATTAGGGGTCTTGGAGACCACTGATGTCTCCATAAAGAGGACCTGTCACATATTTTATGTTTTCTAACCCCCCTATGTGATAGCAATAAAGTTAAGTGGAAAAAAATAGGGCAAAAAATTACATTTCCCCCCAAAAATGTAGTTACAAATAAAAAAGAATTAAATTATAATTTTTTTTTAAAGTCCCCCCCCATACATACATGCATGCAAACAGGCGTCAGGTGTAAATCTATTGCTGCAGTATAGTCTATATGTAGTACATATAGAGTACACATTCCCAATACACTGCAGGCAATAGATTTACAATTATCCTCTGCTAACATGAATAGGTTAAATGATCCATAGTACAACTACATGTTATGTACTATTATGTACTATGGATCATTCAACCTATTCATGTTAGCTGAGGATAATTGTACATCTATTGCTGTAGTGTACTCCAGAGCTCAAAATTTCCACTCGCCTGCTCACATTTTGCGAGAGGAAATGAAGTGAGGGCAAGTGGAAATTCAGTCGGTGTATTAGGGCTCACACTCTCTCTGCCTCATGCTGATGCTGCCCCGCCAACAGACACACCCACACCACTGCTAGACTCACTGAGTTTCCTTTGCTCGCAGACTTGCCCACACCATTGCTGGAAGCACCATGTCCCTGTGTGGATATACTTTGGATATCCCAGTGGAGCCGCAAACTAATAGGTCAGACGCCGGGGATGATGAGAAGCACTGAGTAAACAAAAAAAAAAACCGGAAGCGCCGACGCGGCGCGGGGGGGGGGGGGGGGGGGGGCGAGCGGCTGTGTGTACAATGTGTTATCTCAAACTAAAGCTTACATGCAAGTGCTGCGCTTCCAGGGACCTAAGAGATAAGAGATAGAAAAGTCCAATCATCAACAAATATGTGAATATAATAAAAACTGGCATCACAGCAAACACAGAGTGTGATAAATATGATATTTCCTGCACAAAAGTACAATGTTCCATGAAGATATAACTAATAGTGTTAAACCCACTGGGGGTTATTCACAAAAGAGTGAAGAGTTTGGAGAAGGCAGGAGAAGTGAACAATCTAGGACAACATAGCTGATCTGGAAAGTGATCTGAATTCCCACACCAATGCTGGACTCACTGAGTTTGCTTTGCTAGCAGACACGCCCACACCACTGCTGGAAGCGCCCTGTCCGTGTGTGCTTTGGATATCCCAGTGGAGCCGCAAACTAACAGGTCAGATGCCGGGGATGATGAGAAGCACTGAGCAGGGGGAGGGAGACAGGCTGCTGTGTGTATATCTCAAACTAAAGCTTAAATTCAAGTGCTGCTCTTCCAGGGACCTGAGAGATAAGAGAAACAGAAAAGTCCAATCGTCAACAAAAATGTGAATATAAGAAAAACTGGGATCACAGCAAACACAGAATTTGATAAATATGATATTTCCTGCACAAAAGTACAATGTTCCATGGAGATATAACTAATAGTGTTAAACCCACTGTGTCCAACCCCCCAAGTCAATATGCTATATGGAGAGAATATATATTGCTTAGTAAAAGAAAAAGTCAGAGGTTTCCACCACTCCTCCACAGCCGCTGAGAAGTTATATCTTCACAGAGCATTGTTCCTTTGTGGAGGAAAATATCATATTTATTACATTGTGTGTTTGATGTTATCACAGTTTTTCTTATTTTCACATTATTGTTGGTGATTGGATTTACAGATTTGTATTTAGTAGTGTAGCACGGCACATGTATTTCCGTTTTGGTTTGAGATAACACAAGGTGTAGTGCTCACATTAAATAAACACAGTTAAATAATAGTATTAATCAATGTTGATTAAGTAAATAATATTAGTAATTTAAATAACTAATATTAATTAATAAGTAATTAAATAGTAAAATTAATGCGTTGCAGGGTCCTGAGTCTATTACATTGGAGGGTCCTGAGTCTATCGCGTTGGAGGGTTCTGATTTTTATTGATAGCTATTTTCCTTTATGTTAACATTACATTATGTTAATATTGTTAAAGTTATTATTGTTAATATTTATTTTTGTAACTTTATTCTGAATGAAACATTTAACAGTGTAATTTTATGAGATAATTTAAGAGGGTGTGTTTAGGGGCGGAGTTAAGGCTAGGGCAGGGTAGGGGTTAGGTGGGGCAACTGGTGGCGAGTAACTCTAAAGGACTGGCTAGTAGTTCAGAACCTAAGAAGTGTGTACTGTATATGTAGTATGGATCATGACTTGCCTATTTATGTTAGCAGGGGAGAATTGTGAGCGCCTCCCGCAAGCTGAGCACCGAGACGCGATGCAGCAATCCTGCCCAGCACTGACTACGAGAAGCACCGCGTGAGGCAACAGGGATCGGAGTGAAACTGTGAGTGAGGGAAGCTGGGACAGGGCTGGCTGTGAATCTATTGCTACAGTGTACTGCATATGTAGTACATATAAACAGCACACATGTCCACTACAGTACAGCAATATGAAATCAAAATAGCAAAAAGTTGCGCTGGCAGGGAAAACTGTGTGTCGATAATTACCAGCTGCAGCAATGTGCAATCAAAACCTCAGTGAAATCTATAAAATGTTGCGCTTGGTATGTGAAGTGAAGAAATAATTAGCTGTATAGCCTGTATGACAGCTGTGAACCATATATTAGTAAGTGACCGTGTGCTGTTTACATATGTTCTCTTATATTGTGAGCTTAATAAATAAATTAATAACTTATTAAATCCTTCTATAAATAAATTATTCCGAAAAATCTGTGTGTTCTCTTACTGTGCAAATCTTCTCTGGTGAAAATAAAAAAATATATAAAAAAAAAATAAATATAACTGTTAGCAACAAATGTGACTAAGTGCTGTCCCCCCTAATCTTCTGGAGGTGAAAAAATGGCAGTTTGGGACAATTCTAGTATAAACTTGTCTTCTATATGGCTTGTAAGCTTGAGAATGTAATAATATGTGACAATCATATAAACAATGGAACAAACATTAGAAAACAATCAAATATGACAACACCAAATGAGAGGGGGCTTTTCTCTTATACCCCCCAACTTAACTCCAATCAGTGGGAAAAAGACAACAGCAAATCATTAATGTGCCCTGACACCATCAGGAAATCCTCACACAGATCAGTCTTAATGTCGGAATGAGTCAATTGACCAATCGTCTATGTCGCCCCGACTAGCGAGCAATAGTTTGTGAGGGATAGTGGTACTTATCTGTCCTGATTTTATCTTGGGATCCACTGAGGAAGTGACTTTTGGGAAGGTCTCTAGCTCCGATTCCTTCTGGTTAGTACAGCAATAGTTACAATTCTCCCCTGCTAACATGAATGGGTTAAATCATGATCCATATAACATAACATGTAGTTGTACTATGGATCATTTAACCTATTCATGTTAGTAGGACAGAATTGTAAATATATTGCTGCAGTGTATTGGGAATGTGTACTGTATATGTACTACATATAGAATACACTGCAGCAATAGTTATAATTCTGTCCTAACATGAATAGGTTAAATCGTGATCCATAGTACAACTATATGTTATGTACTATTATGTAATATGGATCACAATTTAACCTATTCATGTTAGCAGGGCAGAATTGTAACTCTATTACTGCAGTATATTGGACGTATGTACCATGTTCCACAGCACACACTTCCAGTACACTTCAGTAATAGAATTACAATTCTCACCTGCTAACATGAATAGGTTAAATGATCCCAGAGGCAGATGCATGATCGGATTTGTAGTTTCACAACAGCTGTGTGAAAACAAATATAAATGTTTTATTGTTCTAAAACAGCCTTAAATTAAAGTTCTTCATAATCATAAAGTAAAGAAATTGGCCTAAAATCATTAGTCTGAATTGTTTTTTAGAAAATGCCACCTGTCCCTTTATTCCCGGACAGGACCTCTCCTTGCTCTCTACATGATGACCTGCTACAATATATATACATATATATATATATATATATATACACACATACATACCACACACACATTATATATGTACACATACATTATATATACACTGAGTGGCCAGATTATTATGACCACCCCATCAGTACTTAGTTGGGCCACCTTTTGCCTTCAATACTGCGGCAATTCTTCTTGGCATTGACTCCACAAGATGTTGAAAAGGTGATGCAAGGAATCTGACACCATGCCTGATGAATAGCACTGTTCAGTTCTGCGAGATTTGATGGTTGTGGAACCAGCTGCCTGATGGCTCTTTCAACTTCGTCCCACAAATGCTCAATTGGATTGACATCTGGTGATTGTGGGGGCCACCTAAGCAAGGTAAAGTCTCAATCATGTTCTTGAAACCACTCCTGCACAACACGAGCACCGTGGCATGGCGCATTGTCTTGTTGGAAGAAGCCATCTCCATTGGGATATGCTATCAACATGATAGGATGAACTTGATCAACTTTAAGACGTTGTTCCACACGAATTAAAGAGCCCAAATCATGCCAGGAAAACATGCCCCAAACCATAACACTGCCCCCACCAGCTTGAAGGGTTGTACTCATGCATGTGGGGCAATGGCGTCACCAGGGGGGTGCGGCCCGCACCCGGGTAACACCATAATGACTGACAGTCATTTTGGTGTCACCCACCTCTGAAAAGTCGGGTGCTCGGTCATGGACCGAACGCCCGACAGTATCAGGAGAGAGAGGAGGGGACCCGGCGGCATACCTTATCCCACCGGGTGAATGTCCCCTCCTCTCTCTGCCGGCGTCCATCACCAAGATGGCCGCCGGCAGGTATCAGAAGAGTGTCGCGTGTGCGCAATGACGTCATCGCGCACATGCATTGTGACATCACGCACATGCGCAGTGGCGAGTCGGCAGGTTGACACTCGGTAACCGCTCTGGGTGTCACCCAGCCTCGGGACGCCCCTGATGTGGGATGCATGCTTTAATGCTGTTTCCGCCAAAATCTCACTCTGCAATCTGCATGATGCAACTGGGTCGTCAGGTGGTCATAATAATCTGGCCACTCAGTGTATATACACATACATAGTTTGTGTGTCGGTGTGTGCGTGCATGTATGTATGTATGTATGTATGTATGTATATATATATATATATACATATATACATATATACACACATACATACATACTAGGGATGTCCCGATACCACTTTTTCAAGACCAAGTACTAGTACTGTCCCGCATATACTTGCCGATACCAATTACCGATATTTTTTCTTAAAGGGACATGTGACATTTTTTCTAAAACAGAGACTAATGATTTTAGGGCAGTTTCTCACCAGGTCTGCGTGCATTGGAGGTGACAGGTTCTCTTTATTGTGACATTAGGGGTCTTTTAGACCTCTAGTGTCACCTTTCCACTTCACTTGATTCAGCTGCTGAGGCAGCTGAATGTAAATACAGCAGGCAGTGGCTGGGAGCAATAGCCAGCCTGCTATTAGATATTTTAAATTGCAATAGCCAATAGCAGGCTGGCTATTGCACCTGCCCACTGCCTGCTGTCAATCAGCAAAGGATGGAACTGAAGACAAAGTTCTCCATCAGGTCCTACCTGCTGATTGACAGCAGGCAATGGGCGGGTTCAATAGTCAGCCTGCTATTGGCTATTGCAATTTAAAATATCCAATAGCAGGCTGGCTACTGTTACAAGTGTCCATTCCTTTGCCACTTGATGAAACAGTATCCTTTTGGTTATATATCTCAAAGTGTCAGCTGTCCATGCTCCTTATGTGTTTAATAATGCATTCACCAGACGTACACAGAAGTTTTCACTCTCAATGAAAGAAGGGAAGGTCCATTCTGTGTGTAGTCAAGATTTACGGCTTCTCCTCCCCCGTGAACATACAGAACAGAACTTGTCTTCTTTCATTGAGAGCGAAAACTTCTGTGTACGTCTGGTGAATGCATTATTAAAACAAATAAGGAGCACGAAAATCTGACACTTTGATATATATCACCATGAAGAAAACAGTTTCATCAAGTTGAAAAGGAGCGGACACCGAAGGACCAAGGAGCAGCAGCTAAGGTACAGGGGGGCGGGGGGATTTCATAGTCACAGCCGTAGTCTCTTCTCCCCTCTCGTGCCGGCTACAGCGGTGAAAAGGACACAGACCGCTGCAGACAGCACCAGCAGGGAGAAGAGACTGTCCACACATAACACTTACTGCCCGCCATGTTGTCACACTTCCATCCGGAGAGGTCAGAGCGGAGAGGAAGGCTGCATTTGGCGGAGAGGTATTCTGGGGGAGGTGCTATGCGGGTCAATGGCATATATATGACATATATATTGTGGCATTGTGAGGCAATACCACGGTGTTA
>NW_017308137.1:262920-277321 GCF_000935625.1 Nanorana parkeri | reverse complement strand
GTTTATATATATTTAGATTTTTGAATAACTATATGCCTGATGTTTAAATGCTTTCGATATGAAAGAATGGACAGCCGACATGAGGAGGTTTTTTGAAAAATGTGACCCTCATTAACACTCGATCATAGAACACGCACTTTGGATGCAATTACCTAGCAGGTGTGAAAGGGTTATTTAAGGCAACCATCCACCAGCCATCATTATGGTTCTGACGAAGCTCCGGTGGGCGGAGCGAAACGCGTCTACCCGTTAATGTGTGTTATGGGCGCTATGTGACCTACACAGACGACTGCTTCCCTGAGAAACTGCTGACTGCAACCCCGGAAAAAAACAACGACGGAGAGACATTATTTCCTCTAAACCACTAATTTAATCAAAAACCCCCTACAAAATCCTCCCCCTACAAATGAGCCATACACCAACAACAAACGTTGAAATCACAGGACTTCCATCTGGATATCTGGACTCGCAAAGGAGGGGAACGAGACGACCAACTGTGAGTACGGCTGACTATAAAACAAACTTAAAATAGTCCATCACAGGTCTCCCCCTCGCAAAAATACTTGTCTTAAAATAGTCCATCACAGGTCTCCCCCTCGAAAAAATACTTGTTACTACGGGAGGAATTTATTGATATAGGGGAAGGTTTAGAGGATTCAGGAAACCGAGTGAAGGACTTTTCCTCCTTAAAGAGATCTATAAAGAACATGGATATATGAAAGTCCATGATTACACCTTACTTATACAGGAATGTGTCCCCTTGCTCTATCCATGGTGAATCACAGAGACTTCCTATACTAATCACCAACTGATAGACAGTATCCATCAGACATCGGGATACCTGTACAAAGAGCTGTCCTATTCAGCTCGACATGTTCGCCGGTGAGGAAGGCAGACTGCTTATGATTAAGGGGAAGATCGGTGCCACTGTAGTTACCTTGGTCAATGTCTACTTACCTAATCAGAGTCAGCTCACATTCTTGGATCGGGTTTTGGAGCGGATAGGCAACTTCAGGGAGGGTCAGCTAGTAGTAGGGGGGGACTTTAATCTTGTGCTGGATCCACACCTGGACTCCTCGGGTTCCTCCTCGCACCTCTCCTACACAGCTCTAAAACGACTGAAGAAGCGCCTCCACCTTTTTCAACTGGTGGATGTTTGGCGGATTCATCATCCAACCACACGTGATTACTCCTTTTACTTTTGTACTCATAAGGTCTACACTCACATTGACCTCACATAGGCTCCATGTGATATTCCCTGAAGTACCGGACGTGTGCTGGCGCTGTAGTTCCTCGCCGGCTGACATGTATCACATCTTTTGGTCCTGTCCATCACTATTGAGCTTTTGGACCCAGTTCAGGGACATAATGCAGAAATTTACTGATAGACCAATCCCATTAGACCCGGCCTATTTTTTGTTACACCACAATAACATCCCGTTGAAGGCATATAGACGGTCCGTTCTTGTACACCTGGTGAATGCGGCGAGAGCCTGTATACCTCTTTTGTGGAAACAGCCTTCGCCGCCCACCATACAGCAGTGGCTCTAGCGAGTCAATGATATTAAACATATGGAAGGTCTTACTTAATTGACCCAGTGTAAAAGAGTTGTCCATTTACCACTAAATGGTGGTAAATGGTGGTATTAATGCATAATAGCCTCACATCTCATTCAACAAAACAGATGCAAGGATTATTTTGGTAATGAAACTTAATTGTTCCTCACAGATATTTCCCAACTTAGAAAAAACTTTGTGTCAGTTCACTAACCAAGGTATATGTTAACCACATACTGTATGTACTGCTTTGGCCCATTAGACAAGTTGCAAAAGAAGCATCAATGGCTTCTGGCTTCCCATTCATTGTTTGCAAAAAGTCTCCTGCCATCTTTGGCCAGGCTGATGTGATAGATTATTTCAATGCACTGCTATTTATTTTTATGTTGTTTGTTTACATCACCTTCAACAGCCTCTTTTCTAACATCATTTGCCAAAATGGCAAAGTCCTTATCGGTGGCAGCAGAAAAAGCAATGATCTTCTCTTGTTCTGATGTTGAAAGGTCACTGAAAAAATCTGTATAGACATCCCGCATCTGGTCTAGGCAGCTACTGGCCCCTGCTATTGCTGTGATGAAATAATGTATAATTATCTGTTTGCTATTTAAAATTATACTGTAGAGATAAGGAGAGCCATAGCAAATGATTTCTTATCTTTTACTTCTTATGTAGAAAGCAACAGAACATTACTCAGTTCTTAGATGTAATGAATTTATAATGTAATAAAGACTTCATACAATAAAGCATCATTATAGAATATTCTTACAGATGAGGACAGACACAGAAGAAATGTGCTGAATATAGAACACTAGATAGGACAATCGCACTGAATAGCACATAAGTGGTTGTTTGGCTAATTATATTTAATAATGTCTTATACTAAAGCACAATGTCCAATCAAGTTTACCACAATGCTTTAAGAGAGGAGCTATTATTATTTAATAACTATGTGGATGGAACTACTAAGTAGTTGTTGTACCTGCATTTACATGGCAGTGCAATTATTTGTGTTTTACAAAATGGAACAAACATACTGTGTTGCAATTGAATTGCAGTCTTGACAACCTGCAGAAAAGTGTATTATACAAGCTTCCATCAACTGCAATAAACAAAAATATTGGCTTTATTTACCATATACTACACAGCAAAGAGAAGTGATGTGCAGAACCCCATCCCAGGCACCCCAACCTGAAAGAATTCATTTCAGGGAGGTGCCCTGCTCATTTATGGGAGGTACCCTCTCTCTCCCCCCCACCATCTAAGGGGGGGTGGATGGGGGAGAGGGCACCTCCCTGAAATGGTGGCAGGTAGTAGAGAAGCTAATGCTTCCCTTGCTATCTGCTGTTTTTTTGTATTCTGACTGCTCCTGCCATCAGAGTAAAAAAAAACAGAAAGTATGGGAATGAATAGCTAGATTGATATTGTCTATTCAATTTGCAATAGCCAATAACAGACTGGCTATTGGACCCGCCCACTGCTGCTGTCAATCAGCAGAGGAGGACCCGATGGAGAACTTCAGGTCCACCTCTGCTGATTGACATAATTTCCATGCTGTCTTTGTACTGGTATCCTTGCTAACCTCAGTGCCAGTATTGTGCTATAGTTGGAAGGGAAAAGTTGGATTCACAAGGACACAGACCCTCAGTTATGCCAAAGTGGATATATTATATATACATATTCTCTTTATTCTGAACAGTTGGAATTACAATGACACTGCGCCCTCAGGTGTGCCAAAGTGACTACATTAGATATACGTACTTTCTTTATCATGGGCATTACAAAACATGAAGTGTTGTGGCTTCCCACACAATTTCAGGCCAACCTTTTCCATTCACTGTGTTCTCTATCTTACCAGCCCAATTTTCCTCAAGCTCTTCACCATTTTATTAGTTTACTGAAATGCACCCTCCATCATACTGACACAACAATGCTGCTAGCTCCTGCCAGTTCCAACAAGGCAAGAAACCTCTATGCTTACAACTTACCTGTTTTAAATAATGGCACATCAGCACATTACAACCATAAAAATTAGGCATTTTGCTGGTGGAGGGAAGTTTTGTTGATTATGATGATAATATAAATTCTAACAACAATAAAGATAATTTACTTGCTTTTTTTTACACCAGGTCATAAAACACAGGGCAATCAGCTTTATACCATAAGTTAGCTCATAGAGTAATGATGTTGTGGAAAGTACAGAATTCAGTAGTAACCATTTAAATGCTAGCTAATTTCAGATTAATGAAAGAAGGTAATGTTTGTGTACAAAAAATTTAGGTGTTAGTTTCAGATCAAAATTTTGTCACATATGCTACGAACCAACTTAAACCGGGCTGATGCTTGTAGATTCTGTTAATGTTCAGCCTTAATCATATTTAAAGGAGAACTATGAGGTGGGTGCTTTTCACTCACCTCATAGTGCTAGCCGACCTGTGACAATGAGACTGTCACAGGTCGGCTTAGTAGATCGGGGGGTGAGCGAACACATAGCGGTGTTTGCTCACCTCTCAACCCTGTCACGGCTCTCTGCCGTGACAAGGGAGGGGCTGGATTCCCCCCGCCCCGATCCGCCAGCGCTGACTGGCGGAACGGACGGGGGAGGGGGCAGGTACAGCTGTCGGGATCCGCTTCAGCTGCGGCGTCTCGGTATACCGCAAGCAGCAGCTTGCGGTATACTGCAGCGTCTCAGTATACCACGAGCTACAGCTCGTGGTATACTGAGCCTAGGGTGACGGGAGGACGCTAGTTTTTGTCCTCCCGTTACCCTAAGGAGAACTATGGGGAAAAGCCTTAACCCCATAGTTCTCCTTTAAGAAAAAATTCTTTGAGAATGTATCCTTGTGCTGTAAGGTCTTTGGTTTCTGTCCATGGTGCTGGAATTGTGAAGTGTGGGTCTATTGTTTTTCTTTTTTTTCTTTCTTTAAGTTGCCCAACATTTTAGGCTTATTTAGTAGTGCAGTAGACTCTGCTGGGGAGTAAAGTGTTACATTGCTGTACATTTAGTCACATTTAGGCAATACAATATGATTATAAGTTGTTTGCTGAATGTTAGTGTATTTTGCAAATTGCTGTGTGCCTTTTTAAATAAGCCAGCTGGAGTATATTATATTAGTAGTGATGTCACGATGAAGCTGATTTGAGCTGTATTGGAATAAATACGAACGAGCAGAGAAGATACCTGAAGATGTTGTGGCCAAGTTAATTTCTTTCATCTTCTCTGCATATCCTACATTTTCTTATGCTATTTTTTTTTTAAATAATCTTGAGCGCTGGAAGGACTCTATCGTTAACCTTACTGTGACTGCTGTTATGCACATTGTAGTTTGCAATCAACTCACAAAAGGAAAACCGAACACTGCTTTAAGTTTAGCTCGTCCCACATGCACAATTGATGAATATTGCAGCATCATCATCCACACAATTTAAATTATAAAACATAATGTAAATATAAAAATAATGAGTGTACCTAAAAAATGTATTGGTACATGTTAAATATTTGTGATTTTGTTCTTCTGGTATGCTAAGGTGTAGTTTTACTTTAAATGATCATTTGACTTTCCTATACCCACCCAAAACTGATATTTCAGGTATAAATCGTGCCTCATGGACTAAGACACTAGATTACATTTTCTATCTTTTGGGGGGCCAGTATCAAGATCTCTCTGCCATAGTTCTACTCCTGTCCATGCCCACCTTGGAGTTTTGAGTGTTTGGATGCCTGTCTAAGATATAAGAAATCATTAATGCCCAACTCCTGACAAAACCCTTTATTATCTTTGGATACAATGGAGGTACTTCTGTCAGGTATTTATTGCTGTGTGTACCTAATGGGGAGATGTCCACATATTTTCTATCCAGGTGATTGGCATCACAGCTGAAGGGGAAGAAAATCTTCCCAAAGACAGATAACATTTATCTGCCAATGGTGGTTCTAATTTTTCCTCACTCTGTCCAAAATTTGTGGTTTATGATGAAATAACCATTTTTAGTAGCATCCTATAAATACTTCGGCAGATGATTTCGTGGATCCAAACTCTCCCTTGAGACTGAGAGTGAAACCTGGAACCCAAACTGATATGCCGCAACAGGACTAGATAGGTTAGGTATTAGAATTGCATATGTGTCAATCTCCACAGTTGTGATCCTCAAATAATCGGTCAGGTGCTTTACAGCTACAATGGTTTTGAGTTGATTTTATTTAAAAACACATAAACATTTACAATGACAAAGGGTTCTTAAATATTGTGAGTTTGCTAACGGGACAGCACAGCAGATGTAGCTCGATTTCAGACCCAGCTGTCTCTAAATTAATCTTTGTACAGAGCTGTCTGATAAGGGAATCGTTGCTCTGGCTCACCCAACCAGTGTCTGTAAAATTTGCCTTGATCTATCCCGTTTTAAAAACCAGAGATTTTTTTTTTGACATGTGGAAGGTGAAGAGAACAATCAATGGAGCCTGCAGCTCCATCTGCTGGCTGGATAAAAGACTACGTATTATTTACATGCAATATTTCATATTTACCTAACTAAAATAATGAAATACTTTTTAAAAATGTGTATTTTAGTCCATACTAAATTTAAAAAATGTAAACAATTTCCACAGCCAGTCACTCTCCAAATGATCTATTTATAAATATGCACAGTGCCATTCACCTTGTGAATCCCTGTGAACAATCATTCTTTGTAATTATAGTTAATATTAACGGTAATTGACAGTATTGTGTAACTGGGGAGAACAGCCCTGATGATAAACTAAGTTATGGTTATCAGGTATAATATAAGGGATAGATGGAAATAATGTATTGTTTAGTTTTGTTTTGTATCATTGTTGAATGTGTGTCAGTTGTTTAAAATGTGACAAATTGTGATTAATGTTTGGAAAAAATAATAAATATATATTAAACAAAAAAAAGAACAATCATTCTATGTGAATAGAGACAAAGTGAATGTTCTTAGTTTATCTTATTTTCAGGTTGAATGTAACATTTGAAAAATACCACATTATGGCCACTAGATGAAGCTGAGACACATAGAACAGATGTGCTTATTTCCTATGCTGCCCAGCTCAATCTACTGGCCATAATGTGGTATTTTATGAATGTTACACTCAACCTGAAAATAACTTTTCTCTTTGCCCCTATTTACACAAAATAAACTTTCAGCGATATTGACAGGGTGAAGGACTCTGTGAAATGTTTATGAATAGACTCATATGCTTTCCCTTTAAATGGTGAAACTCTCAGAAGCCTGCATCCAGAAATGGAAGCAGGTTTTATGTAAACCTACCCTTTAACGGCTCTACAGACATATTGGTGCAAAATACTGTAGGTAATTAATACTATTTACAAAATGTATTGTGTGACTGCGTTGCTTTATTACGTGTCAGCAAATAGAATTGAAGTTTTAATGCATACAGAAAAAACTTCAGCCAGAGAATATAAAACTACATATTTTTTATAACACCAAAAATATCATTTTTTTCCATGGCGCTAGACAGATAAATGAATTATGATTTTCTAATGGGGGTGGTACAGTTTATAATAAACACAGCAAGAAAGATAAATAACCAATTTGACGGGCATTAGTTTAAAGCAGCCTATTAACATACTACATACATAATGCCATAATTCACACTTACCATATAAACAGTTGATGTAAAAATCTCTCAGCTTAGTTTCCACCCACGCTGGGAAATTAATGACATTAGTCACTTATATATACTCCCAGCTCATGCTGTTTTGACACAAAATAAAGCACTTTCATGCACAGCTGCCTTACAGTGCTACCACGGCTGCGTACTGCTTAACATTTGATAAAGGCTGATTATCTAACAGTTAAAGACAAAGAGGACGCAGCCATTTTGGGGCTACAACAGTATTTAAGAGAATACAATACTATATTTAAGAAAAACATCAGGCAAAATATAGATTTGTACGTATTTTGAATTCAGTCATTATTTCAGAGTGTATAGTACCCCACTTAAAAAAATCTTCAAAGAGAAGGCAGACATATTTTGAGCTAAACCTTTACTTAGAGAAGTGCAGCTTTGTATCGTTTAATACATATTTAAATGTATTTTTAAAATGCAAGCAAGGTAAGTACATGAATTTGACTTGGTATCAGTCTTCAGCATTCCCTCTACAGTAGAGTTCAGACTGGGGGAGGCAGAAGCAGCACAGACAACTATATTCAGTTGTGCTGCAGTGCAAAGAACATGCAGATAGGAGAAGAAAAAGAACCAATCTTTAAAGTGTTTTTCTACTTTCACAGCCAAATTGGGATAACACCTAATTGATATTTGTTACATTTGTGTGTTTAGTTGTTTGTCTGGAGTTCAGATAAAAAATTTTTCCTAAAGTGTTGAGATTGCCGGTGATGACCAGTCTTTCCGTTTCTAGCCAGTCTATTCTTCACCAATGACATTTTATTGATTCGGCCCATTATAAGATGGCCACATGTTTTTCAATCTGATTGGGCAGAGAGGTTTTGATAGAATTATAAAAAAAATGTATAGGTGTGTGGGCCCACGTGAGATCTAGTGTTTCTATACCATTTAGATAAGACTATATAAAAACAGTTATTCAATGAGTTGGAACATTTTTCATGAGACTTCATCAATTTGTAAAGCAGGCCACCCACTTTCCAATCTTTTTTTCTAAAACAGCTTGACTGAAAGATATTTATACTTTTGTACTCTTCAATCGAAATTTAGAAAACGATGTATAATGCTTTATATATATTTTTTAATATTTGTTCAGAACAAAAATATAATATTTAAACAATGTTTTAATTAGTTAAATATTATAAATGTAATATTAATATTTAATGTGCATTTCCAATGTGCATCCTGTATAATAATAATACAAGCTTTTTTTGTAATAGAAAGATTGTTTCATAAAACCTAACCCTAAAAATAAATAAACATCAGATTATAAATGTACAGACTTAAAAGGTTCTATTTATAAACAATTTGCAGAGTCCTTCATCCTGCAAATACATGTGAACGTTTGTGAATAATGTCAAAAAACGAATGTTCTTCATACAGTTTATTTTCTTTACTTATTTTCTAAGTACATATTTCCTATGCTACTCAGTTCCAACTAGTGACCATAATGCAGTATTACATCACAATACAATTGTACCTGAAAACACACAATACATGAAAAGAAAATATATTAAGAATGTTTATTTTTGCCATTGTTCGCACAAAACAAACATTCACAGGTTATCACAGAATGAATGACCCTGCAAATTGTTTATAATAGATCCCAAAGTATAGTTTCTCTTTTGCAGTCAGATTTGAGAAACCCCCACTATATGTTTGCTATGTGTTCCCATACATTCAGCATTCCTAAAGATAATTTAAAAATGATTTATTCCTTACCTTTCTAGTTGTTTCCATGGGGAAGGTCTTTGAGCGCAAGCTACACTGAACAATTTCAAAGTGAAAATGGAGGGGAACAAACTGGGACAGATAAAGCATATTAAAGTGCAATGCAGAACCCTAAATATTTAACTCTTTGTTTGTACAGACAGTGTTCAAATCTCTTTCACATGGGAACATGCACCAAATCCAAATTAAATGTTATCCCAATTTGACTGCAAACGTAGACATACTGTACACTTCAAAACAAAAACTAAGATAAAATTGACCCAGAACCATTATAAAATGGTTTTTAAAAACTTGAGTTGGAATCTAGCATGATGGTAATGAGGTTTGAGAATCTCAATATTAATTATGAAATTCTCTTTTCTTCATTTTGGAAAAAATACAGCCTTTCTAGTTCAGATTACCTAAGGTTGCCCATAATTTTGTTTAGGCATCCTCAAATTCTAGCTCCAGATATCTTCTAGTCTGGTCCCTTTGATCATTTAGCCCTTACAATACTACATTAATCACTTGAGTTGTGCATTCAGTCCTTACTTTATGGCTGGCATGTCATAAAACATAATGATCACCAGTGTAATTGTCCCTGGACCGTCCAGTTAATTCTCTAAAGATGGCCTGATCGGATAAGAAAGGAATGCGTGGTATCTCAATAAGCCCTAAAGTTACCATCAGTCCCAGTTTTCATAACTCTGAATCTGGGGATAATTTATTAAAATTAACCGTATATATAGCGGTGTCTCTTCAAACAAAATCTGTACATACCAAATTTGAAGCTCAGAAACACATAATTCCCCTTCTGAACCACCCATAATTCATTTACATATCAAATTTAGAGTCCGCATGAAGCAAATGGGGTAACTCACAATCTATAGTTTATTGGGAGCTAAACTATAAAAATTGAGAAATAGATTGATTAATATGAAAATTAAAAGTTCGGGAGGGATAGAGGAGAGGATCATAAAATGTTTAGCCCTCCTACTCACCCCGCCCTCCCAAGTCCTTCCTAATTTGCTTATGGGCCACTCAGTGACACCCCCTAGAAGACCAACAAAAAGCACTTGTGCAGGCTAGTTAATGGCTCTCGTTTAACATCAAGAGGAAGCTCTCGTTTAACATCAAAAGAAAGGGTTCTCAAGTGACCATCAAGAAGGTGTATATTCTCACCTTTGCCTTACTCTGAGAGAGCCTAATCCAGATCCATCTTCTGTGTATTGAATTGGATTCTGCTAGAATCCGCCAAAACCAGGACTTTGTCAACATGCTCTCATTGTATTCCTTTTTACATTACTGACATTATAGTTGGCTCTCTTTTTGTAACATCTTTTATATAGAAACGATCTCAAAAAAACATTAAGCTTATCTGTATGTTCTAAATAAGAACTTAAAGTATCCTTGTATCCATGAAGTGCTACTGTATAATAAAACCTGTCATATTCCTGTCTGAAGGGACAGCAGTATCATAGGCTTTGTTTAAGTTTTTGAATTGTCACAGTATGCGTGTTTCTGTTAAAATGTGATGGCAGCTACTGTTTTGTGTGTAAAGGGTTAACTGTGAAGTTAACCTACCCTAGTGATGATCACTCTCAGACTGCTGGCCTGAGATAGTTGCCTTGCAAGCTGGGAAATCTCTGCAGGGTGAGGCTGGGAATGGTATTGCCATGTTTACAGTGACAGCTCGGTCAGTTCGGAACTGTGTATAGTCACGAGGTATTATCGCACAGTGGGTTGGGACTGGCGCAGCCATCATATGTAGCCTATGAAAATCAATTTTTCTCTTTCAAATAAAACAAAATGTAATTAGATCCCATTGTGCTCCAGTTTTTATAGCTTAAACCCTAAAAATCTAGGCAGATTTACTAAAGGAGCTGAAAATGTTCACACAATACATTGTGTGAAGATTCACTTCAATGATCCAGTCAGAATCTTTACACAATGTATTGTGGGCATATTCTCCTATCAGCCTTGTTGTGTAGTGAGGTTTTACTGGCATTGAAACTACTTTTAAAAAAAATGATTACAGGAATAGTTCTTTCTGCCCTTATCTCCCACTTAGATTTTTCTTCTGATTGGTTGCTATAGGTATCATTTATTCTGATGGGGTAATGCATGAATCCCTAAGTAATTCGAACTTGAACTTGCATTCCAGGATAGGAGGAGCACAGCTGGGTAATGATATCCCCTGGGGATTTTGACAGTAAATATCCCCTTTGAAGCTTTTGACTCTGGTCTATCACTGACCCTATTGCAGAGAAGTACCCAAGCGTGTTGCTGGATCATTTATTCATTTATATTTATTTACTTTATTTCATATTATGCAAAATGGGGCAAGGGGAAAACTGACATTCTTTATGCAATATTCCATCTAAAATTATTATTTTTCCTTTTGAGATAACATCCCTATATTATAAACACAATTTATATTGCTATTAAATTTACATACAATAATGTCAAAATGAATAACTGCATCTTCATGACAAATATTAAAAATCGACTCTGCCTTAAAACTTTATACACACCAAATTCTTCATAATAATACAGTATTAGTGTGCTCCCCTAATCAACCGCCAGTAGAAAAAGCCTTAAAATACCCTGAAAATGTATGTGCCATTAGGAGCACTGTCTTTAAGCAGTTACAGTTTTCACATATCCATTGTGGATAATGCATACCAGCTATAGGGTAGATAGCAGACCTGAGCACTGGTTTATACTATTCGCTTAATTAATTAATTGTGGCAGAAATCACAGACACCTGATGAGCTTCCGCACTTTTACAAATTCAGTTATAGTACGGTAGATACTGTTCATAGATTAAGCGCATTGTATTCAGTTTTTAGCTATTACAGCACGTCTAAAAGGAATTCTTATTCTAAACCTCAACATTCTGTTTGTCTCTGTATAAAATTTATGGTGATATTAAAACCGAGGAAAGGAAAAGATGTTGCACATGGCAACCATATACATCCTCTCACTCTCTAATCTGACACAGAAAAACATGCACTTTATTTGTAATGGACACTTTCATAGTTACCAATATTGTAAAATATTTAGGCGGGACACCTATATAGTAAAAGAAAAATGTGTTGTGCAAAGTGCACCGCCTGCCAAATTCATAGGTGCATGGCCAAGACAGTGGGTGTGGAAAATAAATAAGTTGTGGATTTAATTCATATAGCTTGTAATGCCTTACCTTTCCCTCTTTGCCATGTTTTAGGGCAACATAGGGCCTCGGGGGACTGTGAAGAGAAAGTGAAAGTCAAAGAGACCAATTATTGGTGTCAGTGGGATAAAATAAGTCCCATCACTGGTATCAGTGAGAATAAAATAGGTCCCGTGTTTGGGGTCAGTGGAAATTAAATAAGGGGAAGGGTTGGGAACTTTTAGCTTTGGGGAAATTTAACCAAATAGACATATGGCTCAGCATACAGAATGAGGCCATGTAGAATAGGGAATGTACAGTGCAGTGTGCAGAATAAGGCAGTGCGGAATGGGAAAAATACAGAACAATGTACAGAATGGAGTGGTGTGGAACTGGTAATGTATACCACAGCTTACAAAATGAAGAGGTTGGGGAAAGTAAATGTACAGCACAGGACAAAGTGGTGTGGAATAGTAAATGTTCATATACAAGTCCATCAAGTTCAACCTATAGAGCCATCAAGTTCAACCTATAGAGGAATAGGAAATGTACAAAGCAGAACAATGAATATGGTGGTATGGAATATGGAATATACAGCACAAAGCAGAATGAGGAGATGGTAATTAGGGAATATACAGCCTAGAATGCAGAATGAGATGGTGTGGAACAGGGAATGTACAACATGGCATACAAAATGAGGTGGGGTAAAATATGGAATGTACAGCTTATCATACACAATTAGGCAGTGTGGAACAGGGAATGTACAGCAAAGCAAACAAAATTAGGCAGTGTGGAATAGGGAATGTACAGCACAGTGTACAGAATGAGGAGGTATAAAATAGTGAATGTATATAAAAGAATAAGGTGGTGCAGAATAGCTGGAGCTTTCATGCACTTATTTTCATGTGTTAGGGTGTGTTGTGTTAGGGAGCCCAATCTTTTTGAATAGGCCACAATAATACCTCAATGTACAGAGAACTCCCACCTGTAGTATGCCATGTATTTTTTTTGTAGCTGATATATTGCCAGACTAACATTTTAACTGCAGATGAAGAACACTGACTTACAATTTGCAAGCACTGCTTGTCCACTCCCTGCTTTTAGGTTAAATTTAAATAGATAGAGGCATCAAGGGTTTAAATTCCTCAATTAGTAGGTGTCCTGGGGCTTTTGTCTAGTGAAGGCTGCCTGCTATAGTGCCTCTCCAGATTATTCATGCCATTGTAACAAGAAGCTGGAAGGGGCCAGAAGCTGTGGGTAGCTGTGCCTGCAGTCACTGAACCTGGACATTATTCAACCTGGAACACTGAGTATATCTACTGGCGGAAATGCATTGCTGTGGGGACAGCATTGGAGAGGAGGTGAGTTATGCAGAGAGAACTTATTTTTTGTACAGCTTTTGGGATACCTTGTAAAAGAATAGCCTGGAGTTGGGTTTTAAGGCTATGATTTAAAGTTTTGTAATTCTAGTTTTGGTCACTGGGTGTAGAAATTACAAGATTTCTTGGGCACATGATAAACATTATAAATTCCCGCTATCAATGTAATTGTTTTTGGGGAGCTGTGTATTGTTTGAGGTCATCAACATCCATTTATTACAGCACATTATTCATCAGAGTGTATTACAGTAACAGGGGAAAGAAGACCAAAGAAAAGATATCGATGGCTGAATGATCATTATATTGACAATGTTTGTATTCAATATGTAGAGAAGGATATATTACAAAAATACAATGTAAGATCATGTACTATAAGCTATACATCAGGAAAACATGTGCATACAGTTAATGCAGCTGACCAATAGAACTAATTCTGGACATTGTGTTGTTCCCTTAGGCTTTTGTAGCTGTCTGTCAATGTAGACTTTTCCTTTCACGCTGACTGAATCTGATTGTCTGCTTGCCATGTGTTGACATTAAAGAAGCCATACACAACCATTTACAGGGAAAGGCTGCTTGACATGACTAACATAATAACCAAGCAGAATGGAGATATCTTTATAACAAATAGACAACTCTCATGGCTGTTTGTATTCCAGGACAGGAGAAAAACATTCCCTATAGGTTTTTGATGCTTGTCATAACAAAAGACCCAAACACGCATTAAAAGTTTATATTTGTAACAACAATACAACAAAGGCATAGATTCTCTGCTACTTGACTGGGGTGATCGTTTGCATTGTGTAAGTTCAATGCTGTAGTGGCTTCAAAGATTCTTGTAAATGTCTGAAGCCACTGCTGATCTGAAGAACCTGTGATATACTTGAGTGTTCTGGGAACACTTTCTGAAACCAGGTAATTTTTGCAGTGGGTGAGAAC
>NW_017308137.1:258539-262436 GCF_000935625.1 Nanorana parkeri | reverse complement strand
CGGCCGAACATGCTGTGCATGTTCGGCCGACCCGAAGCCATGTGAAGCAAGCCGATGTACGGCTCACTTCACTTCAGGTCGGTCATTTACCCGGCTGCCTACGGCAGCTTAGTGAATAGACCCCTTGGTTTTATAATTTTCAGGAATATTCTAAGACAAGGGATGAACAAATCAGCCTTGGTTCAGTTCGCAGGTTGTTCATCAAACCTATCATAAAGTCCTAAAATTGTGAATTTTAAGCCAAACCCTATTAAAGTCTTTGGAGGCTGAATCTTGAAAATTAATTTTAGTCATTTTTAAACTAATAGGGAAAGGATTGTAAAACAAAGGGCATGGGGATCTGGGCACTGCCATAGGGGATGCAACCTAGGGGAAATAATACAAAAAAACGAATACAAATTGTGCACAGTTGGGAGAGGATTATCTTTTTTATGCGGCTTTGAGGGTGACATGGCAAAAGCAGCATTCCTTTCAGTAACAGGCATGGGAGATACCTTTAAGCTGTATTTGGTGTTATGGAACATTACGATTTTCCTGGCCAGTGTCAGTGACACACCATATTCTGGCATCACAAATTTGCATGTGTATTTTTTTTTTTAATTTTAAATTATTGCTTGTCTAAAATAGAGCAGCAACAGAATCCCAGTCTGATTAATTTCAGCTTTGACAGTGAACACAAGTGGGGTACACACTATGTAGCCCACCACAATGCAATTGACTTTATTGTAGAACAATACAGCACTGTGTATAAGACTCTTTATAGCACTGCTTTGCACTGTATAGTATAGCAGCAACTATCTATGTCTGCAAACACTCAGTTTGTTCGTTCTCCTTATCTACTCCAAGTCTGCAACACACACTGACGAAAGACTGCTGGAAATCCTAACCTTTATAGGTAGGGGGCTGGAACATAAGTAAACCCCTCATTGTTGGACTTTCTATGCTACCTGACCACAGTTCAAAGACCAAGAAGTGATTATTGGTAATTGGTAGCAATAGCAGTGAAATGGCCAAACTATGAACAACTTGAGCTTGGGTCGAACTCATGTTAGTCCCAAACCCAAACCTCATCCCTAATCAATACAAAAGATACATTTTTTAGAGTACTGCTTAGGCACAATAACATTTCTAATTGCTATCTATAACATAGAAAAACTTCAGTTTTTGAGTTTAGGTCCATTAAAATCTTCTGACTGTTCCCACTGTGAAAAATGGCCCTCTCTTTTTTGTTTTTTTGAATGCCACTGAGACAAAGAGTGATTAAACAAAATCCAGAGTTGTATGGTTTTCACTGCAACAGAAATAGAGGAGCTTATTAAAAAAACAATGTATAGTAACTTAACCCATAATGAGGAAATGTCACAGAGACCTGGTCCAAATTTAGCCCTGAGACCTAAATCAGCATTTAGCCCCTGCCTTTAAGATGGAGAATGTATGGTTTCTGGTATATATCATTGTGCACATTGAAAGGGAAACTGTGGGTTGAAAACAGATGCAGTTATGTGACAAGTTTATTTAAATCTAGCCAAATGGCATTCGCAAGGGACAAATGCAGATTATACTTCCCCCGGGAGAGTGAAATGCTTCTTACACTGTTGTGATTTTAAGGAAAAAATCATTAACTTTTAGGGAATTAAAAGAAAAGTCTTATGTGAACATAGATATCAAACCGAGGAATCAGATTTTACATAATGGTAATTAAAGCAAGCATCCTGCTGGTTGTGCGCGTTGTATAGATGCAAATTAACCATTAGTCTGGTTTATTTCTCACTTTCTTTATGCGACTCAGATTAACGAAGGTTGGTTCCATGCGGCTAGAAATTCTATGGATTCTGAAGCAGAAACTCATTTCACAGATTACTTTATTGATGTAATTGGATGGCAACCAATGTGAGAATCAAAAATCTGCAATGAAAGAGAAAGTAAATAGACAAATGTAAAAAAAGTTGTATACATGTGCCATTGACCAAGCAGAGAGTCAGGACTGGTTGTTTTGATCATATGGGTAGACACTGCTCAGTGTTCATCCTGAACAGACATACAATAATGGAAACCTAAAGATAAAATATGTGGATTGCTTGTCTGATCACTACATAAAATGTATGGTTTTCTTCTGATTGAGAGCCCTCAAAGTAAATCTGTCTGTTGAAAATATTACTTTTGGTCTGTCAGATAACTTCCAAATTGACGGACTAAATTACTATCAGAGAGAAATAAGTAAGTGCACAATGTTTTTGGTGGAGACATTTTACTCACTTGGTGGTACACAATCAGATCAAAAGAAATGGAGGAATAATGAAAAATGGGAGTGCTACATCAAGAGCATACCTCACAACTGTCCCTCATTTGGAACCAAATCACTCCCTCTTTGTTTCCTCTTCAGTTGTCCGTCTTTTGGGTCTGATGTACAGAAATATCTAAAATGGTTTTATTTAACTACCAAATACGTTATTCTGAACTAAAATTTTTATCTTATCTTTTAATTATCTTGTTTGTAATTTCAAAAGTCAGTATAAAGTGGGTATAAAGGAAAAGGTGAAAAATAAAACAATTCTGGGATTAGCACATTATTTTTAGCTTCTACATTCTTAATAATTCTTAATGGTCCACATAACTGGGGACATGGCAGAGGGTGTGCCCATTGCCTAAGTACATTGGGGGAATTTATCAAAACTGGAGCAGACAGAATCTGGAGCAGTTGCCCATGGCCACCTATCAGCTTCACTCTTCAGTTTGTTCACTTAAGCTTTGAAAATAAAATAGGGAAGCTGATTGGTTGTCATGCAAATCTGCTGCAGATTTTTTTCTGCTCCAGTGTTAATAAATTCCCCACATTGGGCTGGAAGGTGTCCCTCTTTCTCATCTCACAAAGTTGGGAGGTATGCAAGAGGTCAGAGTCCAAATATATTGATTCTGCTAAAATTGTTCAAGAAAGATCTATGTGTACAGCTAGTGCATTTCGGGGACCCAGAAATGCCCCCTTCTGAATGGTGACTCCTTTTTCTTTAAAGGAATCCTTTCTTGAGTAAATTGAAAACTACTATTGTAGAGCTCTTATGAAAATACAAGATGTCTGGAAATAATTCTGACTCTGAATTAAATACTGTGGGGTCTATTCACTAAGCTGCCGTAGGCAGCCGAGTGAACAACCGACCCTTAAGTGAAGTGAGCCTAACGCTGTTCGGCTATTCACTTCAGGCTTGTACGGCTGATTTCAGGTGGCTTTGTGTGGCTTCGGGTCGGCCGAACATGCTCAGCATACATCGGGTGGCTTTGTGTGGCTTCGGGTCGGCTGTGTTTCTCTCCCGGGCGGTCGTGAGCCGATATCTAATAGCGGGAGACTCCCGGAGCGCCCAGGAGAGTTAGGCTGTCTGGAGATCAGTGTCCCTGGTTATTTGGTAACCAGGAACGCTGATCTCTCTACAAGTGGCCGGAGCCAGCCGTAAGCTCGGCCAGCTTCGGCTTTCCCCTCGGCTCAGTCGACTGAGCCGCTCGGCCCACTTCGGGGGCTGTACGGGCTATAGTGAATAGCAGGGTCCTGGGGCTGCAGCTAGCCGAAGGATCAGCCAAAGCTACGGATAGATCCTTCGGCAGCTTTGTGAATAGACCCCTGTGTGTCGCTGACCCAGAACAACTGGACATATAATGATTTCTGACGTTACTTACACATTTATAATCTGTATACTTGTTCCAGGTCTGTGACTCAGAAAGTATTACAGTCAGAGGGTCGGCATAGCAGCCAGGCATTTTAGGAAGGAAGTCAGCAATGCCATCCCGTATTTCTTTCACAGGCTACCTTTACATTTAATGTTTTACATTTTTATTCAATTGTTTTACTTTGCAAATAATAAAGTTATCTTGTTATAGTGTAATGTTCAGCCTTCCCATATACAGTAT
>NW_017308137.1:256945-258383 GCF_000935625.1 Nanorana parkeri | reverse complement strand
TATATATATATATATATATGCATGTATTATGACAATTGTTTTTTGTCTTGTCATATGGTTTTCATTTATTTTGCTTGAAAGAAAGACTAACCTAAAAACTTATAGTACACATAACTTTTTCAAATAAACTTAGATTGAACAAATCTACTCTCTTTATCACTATGCCTTAGATCTTTTCTTCAAAATAACTTTATGTTTCCAAGACAGTAATATCGATTTTAGTCTAACAAGTAACAGTTTTTAGTATTGCTGACAGTCTTGTAACAATTTGGTACAATCTTACACAATCTTGTTACACTGTAGGCTTATTATCACGTTATCACGTTGTGCTTACTGAGGATCTGTTTGGTAAAGGAAGCATATTTGACAAGGACATTTCTAGTGTTCGAAACCAATGTTATTGAACAGTCTTATCAAGATTATTAGTCACCTGTCAGATTTAACAAACCCAATTTTCTTTCCCAAGACTACTCTATTAACTCCTTAACTAGTGCCCATGTTTGCTCATCCATCCTTGCTCTCTCTTTTCATATTTCTAATCCCTTACGTTACAATTTGTGCATTTGTATCCATGTTCCTCCTGTGTACTCCCTTTCAGCATTTCTCTCCCTAAATCTTACTCCTGCAACTGTTTTGTGTGCCTTGGCTGGCTGTCCTTCATCCATTTTGGTTATCTTCAGTATAGAAGCTCCTCATGTTGTTTTGTTGCTAATTTTCTACAAGATCAGACAGTTATTTTGCATCTAGGTCCCATACATTATTGCTGTTCCTAAATCCCTGGAAAACAGTCATCATCTAGGTCTTTTGGAATCCAGGTGTTTAGACAATCCCGCACTTCCCCTCTTGGTTCCTAGTGAAAAGTGCTGCAGGACACTTCCTTTGAGGTCATATCTGGGAAAACTATTTACAGTAAACCTGCTCAGTGCACTTGGGAGTTGCCTGACCAAAGACCTGTCTGAGCATGAGTTTCCAGGCTCCTGTACCCATGATCTCTGTTCCAGTTTCGATACCCTTTCATGACCTCTGCCTGTTTCTCAGCAATCCTTGTTTCTGCCTGCCCTCATCTCTAATAAGTGCAGCACTCCTTAATATCTATTTTGTTTATTCCACTGGGAAGTGGTACATCAATAACTACATAGATATATACATACAGTAATTACACATACATACACATGTACAAATGCAGCTACCCTAAGCCCTTAAAAGTCATAAATCTTGAGGCACTGGACCAAACATGCTTACCAGGACCAGAACTTCTCGATAGTTTATGCATGCCCACTATAGAGGAGCCCAGTGGCCCACCATGTGCGCTGGGGTTGCTCTGTTGTCTACGCAGCCAGCTTGCAAATCCCTGCCACTAATCTGCATAAAGATAAGGCTGGTTAATTTGTTTGGACACATGAAAAAGAGTACGGTATATATACTGTATATATATATA
>NW_017308137.1:245312-256848 GCF_000935625.1 Nanorana parkeri | reverse complement strand
AACATTTTAAATGATACATAAACTAGCTTTAAGAAATTAAATAGCATGAACAGAAAAAGTATTTCAGAGACTGGTTAAAAATAATTGCCAAGGCCCCCCAACTTTTCCCAATAACTGACATTTCATTGCCTATGGGTATCTTGACGTGATTTTGACATATGTATGGAGTAAGTGTTTGTAACATGCGACAGATAAATCCATTGGTGTCATAGGCATGCACACATTAAATAAACAATTTTAATGGTAATTTACTATTAAGACATCAAGTCATCTTTGTGACTTTTTTACATAGCAGCCTCCTTGCATTGATGTCTGCAGGCAATCAGTCTCATTTAACAAGTTGATAACATTTCACATAAAGCCATTTTCACAACAAAGTGAATCAAAGCCTTTGTTAATTGCCACTGAAACAATCGGCTTAGAATTTGTGGGTGTGAAAGATTGAAAAACATGGTGTTTCTGAGTGATCTGTGTATGTGAAGTGCCGCTTCAATCTCTCTCAATCCTATGTGCTTATGAAGAGGTTGGCGGCTAAAGTTTATTTAGTTATTGTTGTCACAATGCAGACACTTAGAAGTGTGAAATTGTAATTTCTTTACAGCTTATTTTTAACAAATACATCCGATAATTTGAACATTTGGCTTGAAGCTCTGCTAAAATATAATGATTTATGTCAGAAATTATAAAAGTCAGCAACAAAGAGATGTTAAAACACAATGCAGATTGAATGGAGTTGATTTACTTCAGGCAAATAGGCTGTTCACTTTGCAAGGGAATGTTTCCCTTAGCATAGTGAATGAAGTGAAGCACTGATATCCGATCAGATGTGAACAAAAATACAGCCTTTTTATTTTTCTTGCAACTAATTGGATATTCTTTGCATAGTGATTTTTCACCTTATTCACTAAGGGAAATTTCCTTTCAAAGTGAAGGGTATATTAGCCTTTAGTTAATCAAACCCAATGTTTATTAAAGAAGAATGGAATCAAAGACTAAATACCAAAGTGGTTATTCATGTGCTAATTATTACAAGCCCCTCTTCTAATTTCTGACCCCCTCAGTGATACTTGCTAGGCAGGGAGATTTTCCAGTCTGTTGGAAATCTGCTTGTAAGTAAGTCCAATTCTTTTTCTCTTTTATAGTACAGTGGAACAAATCATAGTACTTTTCATTCACTGCTGCAGGTCTGTCGAAGCACTTCTGTGACTTATGCTAGGATGTGCAGATATTATCATTCCCATAGTTCTGCTTGTCTGCAGCCAACCGTTGGTTTTAAATGATGTCATCCTCATAGAAACTGCACTTTAAATGTGATTTGCAGATAGCAACTTGTGTATTAGGAAGCTACAGAGTGGACTAATTCCTCTATGTCAAGAACGAATGCAGTACATCTTTATACCTCCCCTGTGCTTTTTACAGGTTTATTCTGATAACACACAGGATTGAAGCATAAGTCCGGGTTATACAATTAATTTCTAAATTAATGTGGCATGTGTCTTCTTACTTGAGTCAAGTGTCCTTTGTGTATTTCTTCCTGATCTGTGCAGTAATACAACATGAAACAACGTTTGTACTTTGCCCCTGTGCAGGAATAATGACTGGCTAGTGCTGTTCTCTTGCTTTCTCTCTCTGTGAAATGGCTGGTATGGCTGGCATCTACCTCCCTGTAACTTTCTGCAGGTAGCCTGTAATAGGAGGACCTGTTGGGCCCCACTTGCAGCTCGGCTCTATACATAGGCTATATTCAGCCCTCTAGAGGGGTACCATCTGTCTGTATTATTTCTTTCTTTATTTTTACAGTCCTCGTGGCCTAGCCGGGGCTGTGTGACTTTAGGAAAGACGATGGGGCACATTAGAAGAGGCCAGGATTGGGCTCTTTCTTTTGATCCTGGGGTGGGATGGGGGAGTCTCTCTTTTAATCCCGGGGGGATAGGGCTGGGCAGGGGTCTCTCTTTTTATCCTGAAGCACCATGGACGGAATATTGCTGGATGGTCCCAGGAGTCCGCACACACAGAGCAGCAGATCCGGCTCCCCTTGCTCTATACACAGCACACCTTATTGTCAGAGACACACTTCTCTACAGCAGACCAATCTCCCTCCCACCCCGGGCAGCTGACCCCTGCCCGTCTGACTCTGTGCCAAGAGCAGTGCCAGGGATGGGTGGAGGGTGAGCCTAGAGAAACATGGAGGTTGCCATGGCTGATCTCTCTTCTCTTCTTTCTTGTTTTATCCCGGGTGGTGTGGTGGTGAGCAGGGGTCTCTCTTTTTATCCAGGGGTGGGGGGTATGGAGGGTGGATAGGGGCCTCTTTTTTTTGGCCCTGCCTGTAATGATTTCACCACTGTTTTTACACGTAACGTCTGGCTTTGCAAATACCTTTGGTGCTTACAAAGTGGATGTATATACCCAATGGCTATTTAGAGATATATTTAAATTAATGTTTTTGTGCCTGGAGCTCAGCTATAATGAATGCTATATCAACAGGATCTGAATTTGGAAAGATACTGAGTGTGACTTGTATTATGTAACTTCATTTCCAAACAAATACTTAAAGTGTCTTAAAAACAAAAACTTTTTGTTTTGGACTGAGTGCTGAAGTGTGAAAATCTCCTTAAGCAGCTCTCCCAGGAGGGGTGGCCAAAGGTTGGCTCTTTGCTTGAGTAGGGACTGGGTTTGCAGTGAGGGAAGCACCACAATCAGAACCTATAAAATCAATTTTTACATTTTTTTTCAAAATCGTATTCCATATAAAGCCATAGCATTTCGGGGTTTAAAAGGATGAACTTAACCTGCATCTGGAGCAAGCATGCTGACTGCCCCTTGGGATCCTTTAAGTTCTGTCAGCCCAAAAAATACTTTGTTCGTCAGTGTCAAGCCATGAAGAAGGGGAGCCCTTTAACCCCACCAAACTGCATTGGCTTTCTATGATAGAAGAGACTGAATAAACTTAAATCTGGTCTGTATAGGTTCTGCTATTTATGCTTCCCTCCCTGGACTGTCTGTGTCCCTGCTGGGGAGATGTAGGCATCATTCCCATTGTCCACTTGGCTTGAAGCTTTGCAAAATCTGTCAGGCTAGATGCCTTTTCATGCTTCTAGATGCTTAACATGATACGCGTTCTCAGACGTTTCCACACGTGATTTTATGCTTTTAGATGCATCTGTCCTTCGTCCATTGAAACAGTCTGAGATTTCAGCAAATAGATGCATCTTGTGTTTACATGCATTTACACACATTTAGATGCATTTTGATGAGTTATGGTGCATTTAGAAGCTAAAAATGTTTCCTGGACGCACATGACTTCTGTTTTTCCTAAACACAGCTAGCATGAATGGGACTTAAGGCCTCATTCACTCTGCATTAATTCGGGCCATACACGTCTGTGCGGTGTGTGCACCCGTATCGGGCCATTCCCGGGAGGGACAGGTGCTGCGTGTAGCAGCCTGTTCTTCCCTATGGGAGGACAGGGCCGTACGCACACCCAAACTGCACATCCGTGTGGGTCCTAGTGTCCGTACTCAGACAGGATGGATCTTGTCTGCGTCCAAGCATGGACACTCGGACCCACATGAATATGCAGTTCCGGTGTGCATATGACACCGTACGGCTGCGTCCTCCCATAGGGAAGAACAGGCTGCTGCGTGCAATTACACGCAGCACCTGTCCCTCCCGGGAACAACTCGGTATTGGCGTGCATGCAGCATGGACTTGTACGGCCCAAGTTAACGAAGTGTGAATGAGGCCGTAGGCTCTCTGTTTGTCCCGGTGACCATTGTCATTGCATGCTGAAAGTGATGGCAAATCTACAATTTTGCAGTTGTAAGTAAACTGGGGGTTAAGAGGAAATCTTCTAATATGAACATCTGTTCTCAAAATATCTGTGTAAGAAATTTCACTTGACATCCTGTTTTATCTCCAGGTTAGAGCCTGAAAGGAAATTCCCCCTTTAGTAAAGCAAAATAAATGAATAAATAAATAAATGAATAAATAAATCCCTACTGTATACAAAACTAAAACAACTTTTTGTGTGGTCTTTTCAGTGCACTTGTGAAATTCAGAATGAGGGCCCACCATCTATACAGTCAGTAGCCTCAGCATTGCTCAGATTGGGTTGGTGCAGAACTTCTTCAGAAGGTATATTGAGACAGTTCGCTTAAAAAAACCCTTCCTGCCCAAGTATCAGGGGAGCCTGATGGACATTACAAACACAGGTCAAGTAGCAGAATTTGATGTCCAGATCGATGTAGTCTAAATCCTGAGTGCTGCAAGAGGGGGAACCTTAATTTTACTGCACTGAAAGGCAACAAACAAAGGATTTTCATTACTTGGCAGTGGTGATTCCTAAAATAGGTTGTTGCAAGCTAGTACAGGGGAATCCTCTGGAAAGAAACATGAATGTTCAAGGTTTTCTTTAAAATAACTTCTAGGAGAAAGTAATGCATCACCTAGATTACTGTTGAAATGTGCAATTTGTGACTCATTGTGACTAATGGAGGAAACAAGGAAAATAAATAAATATATAGACTCTTCCCATCTGTCACATTCATCTGTACAAGTTCCACTGGTTGGTTTTTGCTCATTAAGATCAACCATAAGCAATATTATTTTTACCTTCAGGGCTTTGGCTGAAATATGGTTTCTTTAACATTCAATTTTGACAGATCTAGCAAAAAATATGCTGCTGCAATAATATTCCTGAGAGTCTGGACTTGAGCTGACCTTACAGTCTTGTTTAAAAGAACAATATCAATAAACAATCTGTTTGTTTTTCAGGATTTTACATCTTTCTATTCTACAAAAAGTATTGACTTGAACATAATCAATTCGTTAAATGACCATTTGAGCCCTATGAGATATAGATATTTCTCTTTGTATGCTGTACTGTGTGTGGAATCTCATCATTTAACAGTAATTCTACACGGTACACATGAAACAGTAATTCTATCCAGTATCCATGGATTTCTGCAGTAACCCTTTAAATCAACGTGCTTGCAGTAAGAGCTTCATGTATGATGTTATGTGGAGGAACTGTTAGTTGCAGTTGCTAAAATCAGTAGTATATCTTACATTTGTGCATTCTTCTATAGCTGTAGTAGCAACAAGTGGTTCTGGGACCTGTTATGTCAGTGGTAGGGATGTCCCGATACTGGTACTGGTATCGGGACCGATACTGGGCATTTTCAGGAGTACTTGTACTCCTGAGAATGCCCCAAAACTAAAGGCCGATACCGGCCCTTTACATTTTAAAAACGGATCGCTGCTGAGGGCCCGCCGGTGTTTTTGGGGACCTGGCGGTATCTGTTATTGGCAGTGCCTGTTCGTTCACATATCTCCTTCTGCTCCTTTCTGACACAGGCACAGCCAAGGACAGCCCCACACTGAACAAACAGCCCCGGAGATGGCAGGAGACCAGAGCCCAATTGTTCAGCCAAATCTCTGCACAGCCTGATGAGACCCAAATGCAGCCTTGGTGAGATCTCTGTGCAGCCTGGTGAGACGAAGCCCTGGTGAGATCTGTACACTGCCCTGGTGAGACCCAAACGCAGACCTGGTGACATCTGTATGCAGCCTGGCGAGATGCAAACGCAGCCCTGGTGAGACAAAAATGCAGGATTGGTGACATCTATATGCAGCCCGGTGAGACGCAAACGCAGCCCTGGTGACATCTGTATGCAGCCTGGTGAGACGCAAATGCAGCCCTGGGGAGACGCAAATGCAGCCCTGGTGAGACACAAACACAGCTCTGGTGACATCTGTACGCAGGCTGGTGAGAAACCGTCCAAAAATCATTAGTCTGTATTGTTTTAGAAAAAATGTCACATGTTCCTGTAAGAAAAAGTATCGGTAATTGGTATCGGCAAGTACCTGGGGAAAGTACTTGTACTTGGCCTTAAAAAAATGGTATTGGGGCATCCCTAGTCAGTGGTATTCAACTTTCTTGATAAAGTGTGTCTCAACTGAGGCCCCTGATATCGCCAAAGAACCAAACATAATATTAAGTGAATGAAGTGCTACAGAAAGCTATGAGACACAAAATCATGCAACAGAAGTTGGTCAAAGACTGTAAAGATGCTATAGGAGTTGATGGAGACCGGGGACATGATTCAGAAGACAGTCATAGCCTGAAGATATATTACAAGAGACTGTAAGGAACAACAGATATTACAGCCCCTTTACAAATCAGAGCTTTTAAAATCAGAGTAATTTAAAGATTACTTTTGCCACATGTGATATTTCTCTCACCAAGGTCCATTCTAAAATATCAGAGAAAAAAGGATCTATAAAAAGAGAAAAGGGATGGGCAACATGGAGAAAGCATAAGATGGTGTGAAATAAATAAGTCATACCATTAACTACTAGAAGTCACTCTAAACAATAATTCTCCTTCACTGGCTTGTGCAAGCACCAAAACAGATCACTGTCTGCAAGGGCCCAGAGGTCTGCACAGTAAGTGCCAAGTGACTACATGTGCCTCTTGTTTTGCTGGCTGGGGACCAGGATGTTATGTACTTACATGGTCTACAAATGTCTCAGTTTGTCATTTATGAGTGAGCTGGAGACAACAGGTGCCATTGGGCCCTGGTGCAGAACTGCTGGTCCCTCTAACTAACCTTTACTCCACATTTGGCAGGGATGGACTAAAAGTAAAACATACTGTACACATACAAAGTACAGCAGGTCATAATCATGTATTTCACTTTCAAGCTCAATGCATACAAATAATGGCTATGTAGAGGAATCATGTACAGTTTATTATGATATTGAATACCAAATGCAAAGGCTATGGTGAATTTTGTTATTCCATTAAATTTAAGCTTTAAAACTGATTGTAATTACCCCACATTAGCCTGTCCCAGCTCTCATGTCCAGCCAGAGAGTTCTGGCAAAATGCTAGATGGCCTGCATGATCCCTTGATGGCTTGATCCTTTAGCAATTTCACTCAACCTCCACCAGGTTCTGGGCTCAATTCTATGCTATTCTAAGCCTGACTTCAGATACACATATCCAAAGGCATTATAAAAGGACATCAGAATAGGAATTTACCAAGAGATGTTTTAATTTACAGATGCCTGATATAGGGGCTGTACCGTAATCAGGTGCTCGAGAAATAAAACAAACTCCTTATTTTAGGGTTATTCATTTCAGTTTTCCAATCATAAATTTTACCTATATGCTTAAATAAAGTGCTATATGTGCTCCAACTCCTAAAGTACTGCATCCTTTTCAGTTTACCGACTCCTAATAGCATTAAACTGTATTTACTAATACATTTCAAGTTAGAAGGTAGATCATCTAGAGACAGTAGATGCTGCTGCTTGGAATTTGGCACTCCTATCTTTCAGTGCAGAAAGATTTGGTACTGACAACAAGGGGTTACATTTCCATTATGAATGTATAGTGTGAGGGTTGGCGCACAGGGAGGGTTAATGTGATGGTTAACATTAGGGTTAGGTTACAGTGAGGGTTAGCATCCCCACTCTTTCAGTAATGCTATCCCAATGTTGCCATACTGTTTACAGAAGCTGACTGGCTTTGATTCAACACAAGCTTTACAAAATCACTACTATTTACTTGAACTTGGAAAACCTCTTCAAGGACCTATCCAAAAGTTGACGTTTACTTTAAGAAAAAATAATAATTCTATTCACAACCCTTTGTAAATTCTGTATACTGTCATTTTTTAAACAGAATGTTCCAAACATCTGATTGGAAAACAAAAAAAAACTGTAACAAAATCTCAGAAATAAATAGTGAAGTTATTTTTCTTGGAGCATTCATGACTCTCAAGTTTTCTGATTGTACTTATGCATAGAGAGAACATCCAGAGCCTCAGGTGATGTTACAGTCTCATGAATATCATCAGATGCTTCAAGTAAAGATGGAACTTGGACGATTTTTAAAGCCCGTGCAATCAATATACATGAGTGATTGTTTTGCCAGCCCAAATGAAAGATATTGCATCGTGCAAATAAATCTAAATGTAAATGGTATTTATATCATCATTCCCCAAAATGGTTTGCATTTTAAGAGGCACAGATGGCTGCCTAACAAGGACATAGTCTGTTTGTAGACTTGTCATATAAAATATTAACTGATTTATGATTGTAATTTCTCCTACCCCCTCATATTAGGCTCCATGGATTTATAGAACAAGTTACAAGCATGAAATCGATTGCAACTTTAATGTTTCTCCTTCACAGACTTATTCAGAACACACAGAAAACACACAAAATCTGACAATACTTTGTAATTGGTACTTGGATTTGGCATATGAAAAATGAAAATGGCTTTTAAATTATATCACCTGCTTTCTGGTTTGCAACTATTACAATTTTATATCAAATCCACAGGAAACAATTCTGTTGTTCATATTAAGTTTAAAAAAAAAGAAAATATGTAGAAAATATGTATTAAATCCTATCTCCTCTCTCTTTTATTTATTCCTCTGCAGTTATGAATGGCTGCAACTGCAAGGTGTCCTGATTAGTTAAATGTCATACATTTTGTTGGAAGGCAGTCTAAAAATATCACAGAACACTGCAGCGTACAATGATGGGCTTCAAAGAAAATGCTTACTGGGTCCATATGAGAACAATGGACTGAACTGAAATGGTTTCCAGGCAAACCAGATTATATTGCTTGATAGACTGGCTGCTATGAACAACTACTCCACTTTTAAATCTCATGCTATGGATTTCAGAATCAGTTTTAGTTTTTGTTGTGCAAAGGAACAATTTAGTTTGCCATAGTCTTCTTGAGATGTTCAGCCTATATAATGTTGGAATCCTGAGCCAGCTTACCACTCTTCTGGGCCCATAGTGTGATGCATTTTTGAATAGTAGCAATTCAGTCTACCCCAAGGCCATAAAATCCAACTTAAAAAAGTTGAAACAATGACACTAAAAACCCAGCATCAAGAACTAATGTTTTGAGTTCTGGTGCCAAAATTAACATACTGTTATCATGAAGTAGAATGGCTTTTGTTGCTAAACCAATGACCACAGCAAACTGTTATTGCCAGGATTCCCATACCTCAGTTTCCAGATTTTCTTTGCAGATTTTCCAAAAACACAAGTGTAATATATTGTAGCTTATCAGTCCTTAGATATTGTGATATTTTGTAGACCTTTTCCCTTTATTTTCATCTGGGAATGCTGCCAGTAACACCTTTCCTGTACTACTACACTGTACACTATGAAGAGTGGTGTTGGCACTCTTGGACAGGAAGGTTCACTGAAGTTCACTAAATATAGATGAAAAAGCTGATGAAATTGTTTGAGATTTCAGTTTAGCACAGAAATTTACAAGGACACTGGGCTTCTATCGGAATAAAATTTTTTTTTTCCTGTAATTGCAAAAAATATGCTTACCCTGAAAAAGAAAACCAATAAGTAACCACATCTAAGAATTGGTAAGCTGTAATATATTACATGTTTGCTCTTGGATTTAGATATAATGTATTTCCTAATAAAGGGGGCCCCTTGGAACTTCTGAAACATGTTGGTATTTTAACAAACACCGCAATACATAAAAAGTTATCTAGACTCCGAAAACTTTCTGGAGCTCACCTTTCTGCAAATTTAAGATGCTTTCCTGAGGATCTAAACATGGCCTCTGCATGCTAGAGAGCATACTTTTACCTTTCAAAGTATTTTATTAATTTTCCAAAGTAGAATAAAACAATAAAATAGCACATGATGCACAATCAGTATAGCATACAATTGCATTTCAGATTCTTCCACATTAGCATAGTGGAAGCCCTACACACAATATATAATAGTTCTGTAAAACAGAATATATCTATCACCCTATTCTTGCCAATTTATCCCCCATCAGCAAAAACAAAAATCAAAACAGTCTGAGAGGAATATCTGGCATAGGGATCCACCTATGTCTGCAGCAAACATTTGTTATGATCTCCTCCATATCTATATAAATAGAAGACTTTCTGTCCAACATCAATGTACTAAACTGCTCACGTGTGCGAGCATAAAGAAAAAAAAAACCGGACAAAAAAAGGAAAAGGAAATAGATGCTAAAGGAAGCAGAACAGCTTAAGAGTCCGAGAAGAGTAGCTCCATCCCCGATCAAATAACCCAACATCTACTTATACATTAAACATAGTCCCCAGAGAAAAATTCCAGAAAAATTGTACAATGGAAATTACCCGGATTCCAGTACCCCGGTATATAACATCCAGGGGGTCCAGGTCAATTCAAAGCTTTTTTTAGTATCTTGGAGGATGCTGTGAAGTTTCTCATGGACCATAATCCACAACATTTTTTGTTTAACCAAGTGGAATGGAATTGTTGGTGTTTTCCAAGCCCTAGCTATGGTTATTTTGGCTGCCAACAAAAAGAAAGTAATTAATTTATCCAAAGCTTTAGCCAGTCCTGGAATCGGGCAATTCAGCAACACATATTGGGGATCTTGTGGGACTCTCCCCCCAGTAACCCTAAATATTAGAGCATAAAGCCGGTTCCAAAAAGGTCTCAATTTGGGGCATTCCCACCATATGTGATATATCGTGCCCGAGTGTGCACATCCCCTAAAACAATGAGGAGAAACCTCTGGGTATATTCTCGCTAGTCCAGCAGGAATCATATACCACCTAGATAAAACCTTACCTTACCCCCGCAAATTGAGTCGACAATGACAGGACATTAGGGAGTGTGGTCAAGGGTGAAGTGACAAACAGGAGCAAGTCATCCGCAAATAAAGCACACTTATGCTCCTGCCTACCACAACCCACTCCCTTAATATTAACATTAGCACGGATCGCAATCGCTAGGGGTTCTATCGCTAATGCAAAAAGCAGTGGGGAAAGTGGACAACCTTGACGTGTGCCTTTAGAGATAGCTATGGAATCAGAGATGTGGCCCTGTAGCCTAATTTGTGCTGACAGAGTGGTGTATAAGGCCCGCACCGTATTCAGAAAGAGGGGCCCGAAGCCCAATTTCTCAAGCAGCTGGAAAAGGTATTGCCAAGACACTGAATCAAAGGCTTTTTGTAAGTCTATAGACAACAGAAGCCCAGATTGTGATTGCCCTCCATCCCACCCTGACTGCAACAAGGTGATAATATCAATGGCCCTTCTAATTTGATGGGGGCCTTGCCTACCCTTAATGAAGCCCACTTGATCCTTATGAATATAGGATGGTAGGAAGGAGCTCAATCGATTAGCAAGAATTATAATTAGGAGTTTTAAATCATTGTTTATCAAGGAGATCGGTCTATAGTTGGAGATTTCCCCCAAGTCCTTGTTGGGTTTAGGGAGAACTATAAGATAGGCCCTATTTAAATCTGTGTGTAAGGGACTCCCCCATCTCACTTCATTAATGAATCTCTCCAAGTGAGGCACCAAGACTTCCGAAAACTTCTTATAATATAAGGCAGGCAGTCCATTCGGACCCGGAGACAATGACAATTTTGCCTGCTTGATAGCTTGTTTAATTTCCAGTGCCGAGATGGGTGCTTCCATGATCATGGAATGATCCAATGACAGGGATGGAAGGTGAACCTCATGAGAAATGA
>NW_017308137.1:243708-245195 GCF_000935625.1 Nanorana parkeri | reverse complement strand
GTACATCGAATTTTAGGGAACGTGTAAACTCTAGGTTTAGGGGATAGTTTAGTGGCTAAGAGGGTACCAATTTTGTCTTTATGGACATAATATTTGTTATCTGACCATCAAATACTTTTTTCCGCTTTAGTAGTTAGTAACAAGTTCAATTCTAATCTAGTTTTATCTAGGGATTTCAAAAGATCTAATGACGGAGTCTGCTTATGAGCCAGAGATAAACATTGAAGTTCCGTGTCCAGTTTATTTATGCGTCTGGTTGCCCTCTTCTTTATTCTGGTAGCCAATTCCATTAGTCGGCCTCAAATTGTCGCCTTATGGGCCGCCCATACAATAGTAGGGGAGATATCAGGTGTGGCATTGATAACAAAATTGGATTCCAAGTGTGAATGGACCTTACCCTGTACTGCCACCTCTCCCAATAGAGATTAGTTCAAACGCCAACAAAAAGGTTTAGCAGCTAGTAATAGTGTAGTGAGTCCCATCAACACCAAAGAGTGGTCTGACCATGCCGTCTCCCTAATGGTGGAGGAGGCAACCAGAGGCAGAAGAGAAGCGGAGACAAAGAAGTGATCTATCCTAGCATAACTATGATGCGCTGAGGAAAAATGTGTGTAGTCTTTCACCGCAGGGTTCATTTCCCTCCATATGTCTATTAGAGAATGAGAATACAGCAGTTTTGCAAGACGCGTACCAGCTTTCTGGGGACGTCTAGGTCTATATACTCCAGTACAATACCTATCCAAATTACTGTCCAGGGCAAGATTAGAATCTCCTGCACAGATCACTGCGCCTTCAAAATGAGGTAGTAAGGTTTTTAGCATAGAAGTAAAAAACGGAACCTGGGCTGAGTTGGGGGCATAATAGGACAAGAGTGTAACTAAGGTGTCGTTTAAATGTCCTTTCAATAATAAATATCTCCTATCTCCAGCAACAAGCGAAATGAGACATTTTTAGCAAGGCAAAAGGTCAACCCCTCTATTCTTGTCGGAGGCATTGCTCAGGAAAAACTGAGGATAATATTTGTTAAGAAAGGCAGGTTGATAAGATATCGGGAAATTAGTTTCCTGAAGGAAGAGAAGGTCCACTCGCTGAGAGTGGTAATATTGAAATGCCATTTTTCTCTTCGCTGGAGAGAAAGCAACTCATTAGTATATTTAAAAAAAAAGAGAGAGAGAGAGAGAGATATGAAAAAAAACGCACAAAAAAGATGCACACAAAAGAAAAATAATAATACATTTTTCCCCCTTTTTTTCTTTTCTTTTTTTTCTTTTCCCTTTCTCAATAAACCCCAACACTATCCCCCCTTCTCACTGATACTGCATACTTCCCCTTAATGTGTCTTTCTATGTGTTCTTCAGTGCATACTTTTAGCAAAACAATGCGTCAGAAGATACACCAGTTTTGGATCATCCCCAATGATGTTATCTTGATCATCATAATGAGATCATCAGAGAGCAATTACAAAAAGGCTGTAATATTAGGGAGTA
>NW_017308137.1:197891-242764 GCF_000935625.1 Nanorana parkeri | reverse complement strand
GATCGCAATCGCTAGGGGTTCTATCGCTAATGCAAAAAGCAGTGGGGAAAGTGGACAACCTTGACGTGTGCCTTTAGAGATAGCTATGGAGTCAGAGATGTGGCCCTGTAGCCTAATTTGTGCTGACGGAGTTGTGTATAAGGCCCGCAACGTATTCAGAAAGAGGGGGCCGAAGCCCCATTTCTCAAGCAGCTGGAAAAGGTATTGCCAAGACACTGAATCAAAGGCTTTTTGTAAGTCTATAGACAACAGAAGCCCAGATTGTGATTGCCCTCCATCCCACCCTGACTGCAACAAGGTGATAATATCAATGGCCCTTCTAATTTGATGGGGGCCTTGCCTACCCTTAATGAAGCCCACTTGATCCTTATGAATATAGGATGGTAGGAAGGAGCTCAATCGATTAGCAAGAATTATAATTAGGAGTTTTAAATTATTGTTTATCAAGGAGATCGGTCTATAGTTGGAGATTTCCCCCAAGTCCTTGTTGGGTTTAGGGAGAACTATAAGATAGGCCCTATTTAAATCTGTGTGTAAGGGACTCCCCCGTCTCACTTCATTAAAGAATCTCTCCAAGTGAGGCACCAAGACATCCGAAAACTTCTTATAGTATAAGGCAGGCAGTCCATCCGGACCCGGAGCCGATGACAATTTTGCCTGCTTGATAGCTTGTTTAATTTCCAGTGCCGAGATGGGTGCTTCCATAATCATGGAATGATCCAATGACAGGGATGGAAGGTGAACCTCACTGAGAAATGATCTCAATGAATCAGATGAAACTGGAGTGTTATCCTGATAAAGTTTAGTGAAAAACAAGTGAAATTCCTGAAGAACAGTTGCTGGATGTAATGAGTTTGCACCAGAGGTACATCGAATTTTAGGGAACGTGTAAACTCTAGGTTTAGGGGATAGTTTAGTGGCTAAGAGGGTACCAATTTTGTCTTTATGGACATAATATTTGTTATCTGACCATCAAATACTTTTTTCCGCTTTAGTAGTTAGTAACAAGTTCAATTCTAATCTAGTTTTATCTAGGGATTTCAAAAGATCTAATGACGGAGTCTGCTTATGAGCCAGAGATAAACATTGAAGTTCCGTGTCCAGTTTATTTATGCGTCTGGTTGCCCTCTTCTTTATTCTGGTAGCCAATTCCATTAGTCGGCCTCAAATTGTCGCCTTATGGGCCGCCCATACAATAGTAGGGGAGATATCAGGTGTGGCATTGATAACAAAATTGGATTCCAAGTGTGAATGGACCTTACCCTGTACTGCCACCTCTCCCAATAGAGATTAGTTCAAACGCCAACAAAAAGGTTTAGCAGCTAGTAATAGTGTAGTGAGTCCCATCAACACCAAAGAGTGGTCTGACCATGCCGTCTCCCTAATGGTGGAGGAGGCAACCAGAGGCAGAAGAGAAGCGGAGACAAAGAAGTGATCTATCCTAGCATAACTATGATGCGCTGAGGAAAAATGTGTGTAGTCTTTCACCGCAGGGTTCATTTCCCTCCATATGTCTATTAGAGAATGAGAATACAGCAGTTTTGCAAGACGCGTACCAGCTTTCTGGGGACGTCTAGGTCTATATACTCCAGTACAATACCTATCCAAATTACTGTCCAGGGCAAGATTAGAATCTCCTGCACAGATCACTGCGCCTTCAAAATGAGGTAGTAAGGTTTTTAGCATAGAAGTAAAAAACGGAACCTGGGCTGAGTTGGGGGCATAATAGGACAAGAGTGTAACTAAGGTGTCGTTTAAATGTCCTTTCAATAATAAATATCTCCTATCTCCAGCAACAAGCGAAATGAGACATTTTTAGCAAGGCAAAAGGTCAACCCCTCTATTCTTGTCGGAGGCATTGCTCAGGAAAAACTGAGGATAATATTTGTTAAGAAAGGCAGGTTGATAAGATATCGGGAAATTAGTTTCCTGAAGGAAGAGAAGGTCCACTCGCTGAGAGTGGTAATATTGAAATGCCATTTTTCTCTTCGCTGGAGAGAAAGCAACTCATTAGTATATTTAAAAAAAAAGAGAGAGAGAGAGAGAGATATGAAAAAAAACGCACAAAAAAGACGCACACAAAAGAAAAATAATAATACATTTTTCCCCCTTTTTTTCTTTTCTTTTTTTTCTTTTCCCTTTCTCAATAAACCCCAACACTATCCCCCCTTCTCACTGATACTGCATACTTCCCCTTAATGTGTCTTTCTATGTGTTCTTCAGTGCATACTTTTAGCAAAACAGTGCGTCAGAAGATACACCAGTTTTGGATCATCCCCAATGATGTTATCTTGATCATCATAATGAGATCATCAGAGAGCAATTACAAAAAGGCTGTAATATTAGGGAGTAGTGGTACTAACAAGTTGTGGCTCAGTCCACTTAAGAGACATGTTTCTGTTTTTGGTCACCAACCTAAAACAGGCATGCAGAGTAAGATTTTAACTACTTAGGCTGCTTTGGGTCAGTGACTTTTTAGGTAATGAAGATAAGATAGGGATTACAGTCCTGGAGCCTAAAACTATAATAAGAATGCAGCTACCATGTTTCTAGCCTCAATTCCCATTTAAACAGAAGAAGACACATTACAAGTCCTATTCTACATTATAAAAATGATGACTGTTGCATGCCAGATATGGTTCCTAGATTGTCAATAATCTTTTCCAAAAAATACGAAGGAGAATCAAAAAGTAAAGGCAATTTATATTATGCGGTAACCGTACCAGAGAGAGGCTTGTGCAATGCAGCATATTTACATAGCCTGTTGGATAGTTCGACCATGCACAGTACAGAACTCAAACTTTAGTCAAGTGGTAGTCACATGGACAGAGACATGAACGCTCCGTTGCGAGATTGTACCATCGAAGAACAACGTGCCGTAGTGCGCATTCTTTGGGCAAAGGGAGTGAAACCAGTGGAAATTCACCATCGGATGTTGGTTCAGTATGGTCACAGCACCATGAATCAACAAAAGGTTTATGTGTGAGTTTAAAGCAAAAAGAACAGGTGTAACAGACAAAGCTTGTTCTGGTTGTCCATCAACATTGCGCACATAAGACCACAACGACAGAGCAGATACCTTGATTAGAGAAGTCAGATGGATAAAAATCAATTGGCTGAACATTCGAATATCAGCTATGGATCTCCATTTGCCATAGTGCATCATTATTTGGCATACAGGAAAGTCTGTGCAAGATGGGTTCCCAAACAGATTACTGCTCTGCACAAGCCACAGCATGTGGAGGTTGTGACTCAGTTCTTGAGATACAATAAAGAAGATTGGAGTATTCTGGAAAGAATTGTCAGTGTCAAGATATGGGTGCATCACTATGACCCAGAGCAAAAGGAAAGAGGCGCTCCGCGGTCGCAGGTTCTCCTCAGATGATGAAGTAAAGGAAGCGGTGAACACCTGGCATCAGCAGCAGCCAAAAAGCTTCTTCTCTGCAGGAATACAGAAGCTAGTTGAATTTTACAACAAGTGCATCATCTTGCACCGGGACTATGCGGAAAAGTGATATGTTCTAGTGCTACCAGTTACTTCTATTAAAGCCATTAAATGTATTTTGACTTTACTTTTTCCTAAATGGACCATAAATGACCCGAAATACCTTTACCTTTCTCTTTTCTCTTTTAAGAACAGCAACAATGAGCAAATGGAACCCATAGGCATCAAATTTTTACCTTTCATCTGTGTAGAGCAGGTAACAAAATGGAATACGATCGCTGAATTTTGTTCTATAGGTTACAGAAGTTTATACATTGTTTTTTGTCTTATGAAAAAAGCCACATTAAAAAAGCAGCTATGTTGTCATCATATTGTTCTGGTTCCAAAGCTAAAAAGCAAAGAGGATTATAATGATTTTAAGGATATATTTACTAAACTACATGATTCACTGTTAGCAAATCTATCTTCTAGCTTTGGTAGAACAAAGAGAACAAAGACAAATTACTTGCAAAAAGAAATAAATTCTTACGATAGTCGGCGAGTTTAATGAATTTGTTCCTCTCAGTTCTAACACTTCTCAGGAGTATTGCCAGCTGTAAATGCCACATGCTAAGAATCATTATTTGAGTCAGGGATAACAAACCGATTTAGTAGAAAATAATTTCTGCAGATTGATATATTAACTGACCTGCACAGAAGAAGTTTAAAATGAAGTAGGCAATGCCAAGTACACAGGTGCAAGACCTGTAGTGGAACCATTTCATAATTGCATTGTAAGTTCTGTGACTAGTTCAGACATATAGTTTGACGTTTCTTCCCATGCAGGTGATTCCTTGCACACTATAATCTGTCTAGCTTGGAAAAACACTACTGTTAAAGAAAAAAATTAATCATCTTAACCACTTGCTGTCCGGAGCAATTTCTTACTATTTGAACACACATGATATAATCAGAATTTTTGGCTAGAAAACAGCTTCAAACCCCCACACAATGAAATATTTTCTGAAAGCAGAGGCCCTGTAGAATAAAAAAATGCTAGTTGCAATTTTTTATGTTTTATGTTTTATGTTGTATTTGCGGAAATATTTATCAAACCAGTATTTTTATGATAAAGTACACTAAAATGAAATTTAGTGCACATAAACAGAATATGATACCCAATTTTTTGGTAAAATATAAAAGATGGGGTCAAGTCTGGTAAATAGATAGCAAACATGTCAAGCCTTAAAACTGTGTTCGCCTGTGAAGCCGCAAAAAACTTAAATACCCCAAATTTCCCATAGGGGACAATTTAAAAGCTTTTACCGCTCATCAGTTTAGTGTTAACAGTGATGGCTGTAGAATTATTGCTCTCACTCTGACATTTGCGGCGATATGTAACATGTGTAGCGCAATTTTAGTTTTTGCACATAGGCACACCGACGCATGTTTGTGTATCTATGTGCGTGCAAGTGGGTGGGACTTTAGAAAAAATAATTTGCATTTTTTGTATTTTGTTATATGTTAATTTAATTGTTTCAATTTTTTAACACTTTTTTTTTACACTAACCTTATTGCCATCACATAGGGGGCTAACAAGCCCCCTATGTAATAGCAGATAGGGTGTGACAGGTCCTCTTTATGAATACATCAGGGGTCTTTCAAACCCCTAATGTCACCCTGGGACCCCAAAGAAGCTGAGGAAACAGAGATCTGCTTCCCCAGCATCTTCTTCTGGCTCTAAGAGCCGGACAATGTAAACAGTGACACCGGAAATGATGAAATACACATCACTTCCTGGTCCAGTGATCGGAGGAGAGATCCGTGGCTGGAAGCCACCTGATAATATTCACAAGACCTGGAAGAAGCAGCGGGGAAGATGATGGTGGACAGAGCAGTGATCGCAGCCCTGACCTGTCACTGCAGAAGGGCACACAGAGTAGGCAAGTGTGCCATAATGACATGTAATTATGACAATGCTCACCGAACTTTAGTTTCCCCTTAAGACTGCAGTAGGCTCATGTTCTTATTTAGTAAGGCAATAGTGATGTGCCAAGTCTTTATGCAGATATAATGTCCAAAATTCTTGTATGGTGGTGATAATAATATTTTAATAGGAATGAACATCTGCTGTGATAAAAAATAAGATATTTAAGTTAGTACACCCATGCACTGCACAAACTAGCATCTAGATACTACTTGCAGCCATGCGACAAATCTTCATGCAGAACACTGCATAGAGGTGTCCATTCTGCATTACCTATTCATCAACATTAATGTTCTAGACATGTAATTTTCCATCAGTCACAACAACAGTCCTTCCCTACCTCAGGGAGTGTATTCATGGATAATTGTCAAAGAGGAAAGGAGAAAATGAATGAAAAAAGCTTGTTAAAAAGGAGAGTTTGTAAGGAGGCGCCGAGAGGATAATCACCATCTTCAGCAGAGGGGATAATAGCTGATTCATGAAACACTCAGTACCAGACTACTCGCAGTGCGGCTGAAAACGCCTGACTTCCTGTCAGAGAATTATTCCCCTGTGTGTGAATTCTCCAAGGACTCACATATTTTCACAGAATGAATGCTATTTTACGCAGGGTATCGATGACAAAACAATAATTTATGTGGGCTTCCTTCTTCTCTTCTCCAATGCAGAAACTATTCTTCATGTGCACAAAGACAGTGAAGGGAGAAGCAATCCTATAGATTCTAAGGGTTATTATATATATACTCAAGTGATAGGTGTTCATCTCAGTGGCTCAGCTGCAAAGTACATGGTGTTCAGGAGAAATGCTATATGGTTTCATTGTGCTGTCAGACTCGGTCTTATCGAGGACTGGGGCAGAAAAAGCATGCATAGCATATAAAGTTTGAAGTGTAACTCCACTTTTGTTCATAAAAAACAACAACTTCCTCTAAGTGATAAATGTATTTTGCAAGGATTTATTTCCTTTGTCTATTCTGAAGAAAAAGCTGTTTGTTTCACCATGTCCATTCCAGACTGATTCCTGCATGAGAGGGTCTGGTTTATTACAACCACCTGTTGCACTCTCAGTGTTCTAATGAGGACAGTTGCAGTATGCATTGCTTTAGTAGTAATTAACCCTTACAGAGTATCTCACCAAAAATGTTATTTCTATTGTAACGGACGCCTAAAATTGAACTTGTATCTTAGTGCAGACTTCTGGGAAAATCAGTGAGCCAAACACACAAGCAGGAAATGTCATTTTTGGGGGCATTCTGAACACCAGCGATATGCAGAATGCCTTCAAGTTGCCATAATGCTGACTCACCGAAAACAAAAAAGTACCACCGCCCGCTAACCCGTCCACTACCACCACACTCCCACTGCAAATGCCAGCTCCTGCCTGAATGTAAACAAATAGGTGGAGCGGGTCGTCACGACTCGCTCCAACCATTTGTTTTCATGCAATGACAGCTCGCTGACCTGAAAAGGCACCTCAATGGGCATTTTGTTTTCATCTGGAGTCCCCCCTAACATTCCTACCAGACCTAAAGAGTCTGGTATGATTTGGGAGGGGGACTTCACTCTGTTTTTTGTTGTTGTTGTTTACAATGACAGTTTTCATTCTGTTCCCTACCTTTGAGGTAGCGAAGAGAATGACAAAGCTGAATGCTGCTCTGTAGCATTCGGCTATTCACTCTCTGCTGTTCGGCCCCTAAAAGCAGAATATTCAGGAACTGACAAATGGGAGACCAGGCATCCGACACAACCCCAATGCCATTATAGTACTGCGTACTACATAAAAAGAAACACCCAGTTCACTTTAAGTAGGTTTACTGGTGATTTTTTTTATTCTGATTGTAGCTCCCCTTAAGGCACCCAAAATTGGTGGCATACCACTTCTTGAACTTCAATCTCTTTCCCCCTGAATGTGCCCCTTTTGAGCATGCTGTGAAAATAGCTTGGAGGAATATAATAATTGAAATCCAGATCAGACTGGCACTTTTACAAGTGCTGAAAATAGAACAAAGAGCATTCATTGATTGAGGTTCATTGCTCTCTATGGTTACATCCATCCAGCTACAATCACAGTTTTGTGAACGTAAACGCAATTAGGGGAGAGGAATTGGAAACTTCAATGCCAATGCCTAGGTGCACTTAAAGAAAAGATGTTACTTTTTTTTATCAGACCCACAACATCATCCACCACACCCTTTGCAAATGCTTCCACTGGCTTCTGCTCACCCAGCTAATAAAATTGAAAAAACTAGCAATAACATATGAAGCCATAAACAACTCAGCCCTAAGCAACATCACCAACCTCATCTCATATATTGTTATGCATATATATGGAAATATCTGCGTAATAGCTATCAGTAAGAAATATGGAAATTTTAACAACACACTTAATAAAAACATGCAAAAAGTTAAAGTCATATTCTCGAAATAAAATATTGGTACCGAAAGCATTGATGTATTAATGGGCGTAATTGGTGGGGAAACCAGTCTTGCTTCAAGAAGGTGGAACTCCTGACAGACTTAGTGGTATGTTAATAATGCTTTCATATATACATTTCTTTAAATTAAATAAAGGTGACTAAACCATGAGCAAATAAAGAATTATGAGTATTTACCTTTATACCAAACTTCTGTTATCCCATGTGCATTTTGGCCACTTAAATTGTGATTTACAATATCTACAAAAAAGTAGTTTGAATTTAATTTTAAAATGCTAAACTTACATTTATTTGTTTTTCAACAGGCTCCCTTGCTTAACCTTTCAGATATCTGGGTTAGTCAATAATTTTAAAAAACTCATAAATAGTATAAATATACAAGAAATTGACTTAAAGGCGGGGTACAGTTTACTATTTCCTTATTGTTTTGAATTGTTTTTTATTGCATAAAATGCAATAAAATATCATAAAACGTAGCGTACAGTTGATAAACTAGATACATGCAGTTTCAGTTCAATCTAGGGAGCCCCTCAACTTCTTGAAACAACAGAAAGTCCTGCAAGCAGCAGTCTTCAAACAGTTTTATAGTTAAAACAAGTTTTGCCAAAGAACTGGACCTTACCAGTTTGCTCAAGTAACAGTCCAGGAAAAGGAATGTGGGCATATGGTGAAGTCAGAGTTAATAGCTATGGTAGGTAACAGAAGTAGCCAAACATATATATACATTTATACATAGAAATGAATAAATATGAAGTATCAAAATGAATGATATAAAAACTAATAAAAAGTTCCTTGTAAATAAATAACTATTAAAAACTTGTAATTCACTTACATATGGATATACTGGCTGTGAGCATTAGTACCCTGGCAAAGAAAGAATATGCTATCGGAGACTGGAATGTACATACTGTAAGAATCACCATAGAGGAACAATGCCACTATTAGCAGGGAACTAATCCTTCAGATACCATTTGTACGGATTATAAACACCTGCAGTGTATGCAAACATATAACAGGAAACATTCCTGTAAGGCCTCTCTAGCTGTTATTTTCTTATTTTCTTTTGATTTAATTTTGTTCTGTGGCATTACCTAGTGGAAAGAATACAAAGGAGCATGACTTATCCTGCATTTGTGACCCAAAAGTTCTGGGACAAGCACTAGCTCATATTATGGATACAGCCAGCCATACCTCTCTAGATGAAGCAGGTGTCCCTGGGGAAGGCACAAAAGTCATTGTCATACCTTGGAGTCACATGTTCCAGTTTATGGGAAACTAAAAAACTATGGTGCTCATCTTTTGAAATTACTCATAGCCCAGAGATAAGCAGGGTATGAAGGACTTTGCTGAGGTGAGTAATATTTAAACCTAGAATACAGCCACTAGACAAGTCCTTCAGGGGCAACTCTTGCTATTGCCAGCTCCTGAGCATCCACGGCTACCATGTTTGTTAATTATGGTATTTTATTTACAGTATCTTGGAAATGCTTTGTTTGGGAGGATACCTAAAGTGCCCATAAGGCAATACCCAACTCCACTTTTGTCTTTGGAGACAAAATTGGCCAAACCTTACTTTGACCTTACAAACCTTACTGTATTGGCAAAAATGCCAGTTGCTTACAACTTCAGGATCACTCCTTCCACATTCCTAACTTCTTTCATATTGCCCTATTGAACAATTGTATTCGTAATTGTTAGTCACAGAAATCCACTCCTCAAGATCCAGTTCTGAAAGACATCAACTTGAAATGTGAAATTAAACAGATTTGGAGCTCTGTGGATTATTTGTAAGGGTCTCTGTCAGGAAACACTGCTTACCTACTGCAGGCATTCACCATTCTTTCTTTCACATGGTTGGATTCTGGTATCCTCAACTTTTGGCTGGACGTGCTGTTATAAGATGTGTGGCTGGTGCAGCTGCTGCTGAAAATATAGAATGCAGTGCAAGTATGCTTACAGGTGCTTGTAACATAAGTCCCAGAACTGCTCAGTGAACTTGGACAGTGCCTAAGTAGAAGGTCCTTCCAAAGTCTTGTAATTTCTTCAGCATCTAATACTCTAAATCTTGTCTACTATTATATAGATTTATATGGCCTTCACTCTTGCCTGGTGAAAAATAATTCACAGCTGTCACCAGTGGATTACATCCACTAGGAACATTACCTGGTTATTTAATAAACAGAAGAACTAATAGTTTCCCTGTGAATTATGTTATTTTAAGGTTGCAGTAAAATACCAGTAGGTGAAGTCTCTAATCTCTAGATCCATATATTGTAAAAATTTGGGGCTTGTAGGGAAGTTCCCTTTACACTAGGGGTCCAAAACTTAAGATTTTAACTTTTCTTGAAAAACCTTCATTTTGTATTGATTTTTCAGACCTCAGAAAACACATTCACAAAAATGTAGTATATGGATGTGTAACTGTTAGGATTAGTCAGCAAATTTCCATAATGGACCAGACTATATCCAACCCTGTATAACACGTACAAATATGGAAAACCATATATAGTTTGTTGCTAATTGCCGCAGCAACTTTCTAATAACTTTTAAATAAACCCTCTCCTGAGATCCTGGGAAAAAGAGAACATGCTAGTAGAATATTGAATATTTAAAGAGGAAACTTTGACTATTATCCAGTTATATAATCAGTTCTTAGCCAGATCTTGTACTTAGGCACTGCAGTGAAAGCTGCTTACGTGTCTTAAGACTATGCACATGATTTAGGTGCTATTAAAAATCCATATTACTCAATATGTGTTCATGGAGAGGCAGTGCAAGTTAATTATTTTCCATTTCTAGGCAGTTGCCTTTAATGAGTTTTAACCGGTGGAAATCATTAATGTCTGACTGTCAGGAAGCTAGTGAGATAATGAACGTCTAGCTTACCCTTCTACCATCAAGAGTCTTCTGAAGAGCCAAAGCACTTTGCCCACCTATCTTTAAATGTTAGAGCAGTGCTTAATGGCACTATAGTCTTCCCCATTTTATACACTTATTTTCCCTTGTTCATAGCTACTTCTGTTACTATGTAGATTGGTCAGTCCACAGGAAAGTCCAGACTATTTCTTACTTCAAACTGTTCTCAGTAGTTATGAAGTGGTTTGTACAAGCAAAATCTGAAAACCCTAACAATAGACTGCTAATGGATAATACTGTGGCAAGAGCTCCATTTGTTTCAATCAGTAGTATTTTTTAAATCAAAATCATACCACATGTAGATATTATTATTATAGGAAAAAAGAGTTTAGACAAAGGCATTAGGATAAAGCACATTGTGTTGTAAAAAAAAATGTCTAGATCCCTGGCAAACAAAGCAAGGCCTTAGGATTACATACAGCCTTTCGATACTTATTATAGGGCCCTCAGGCCCCAGCATTCAATAGTCAGTTATTTTCCTGCCTAGGTACTTAGTGAGGCCAAAGAAGGATAAATAACCATTACATTGGCTTTTGCTAGCAAAATGGTTTAGTTTATTTTGTTTTAACTTTGTATGTACTCTTCTTCTGTTTTAGGAGTGAATCCAGCTTAAAGTGGTATCAAACTCTCAAACTTTTTTTCAATAATGAATCCCGATCAAACAAATATACATTACTCAGCAAAGATGTGAGATATGGGGGAACCCAAGGTAGAGGTTGGATAAATCAACAAAACATATCAGAATGTAAACTAAATTGTATAATAGTAAACACCTCCAGGCTTGTTAGCTGTGATCTCTGTGCTCTGAGAAAATGTGAAAGAAACAACAGGTTCCCACTTGGCTACACATCAGAGATCCGCTGAGAAGCCATATGATCACATAAATGTTATTCAAACAACATTAACATGTAAAAAATCAATTTATTTCAAAATATTTTAAATTATGTTTATTTATTTATTTTTTTAAATAAATTGATTTTGTACATGTTAATTTTGTTTGAATAACATTTATGAGGAGGGGATGTCACCCAGTGGGATAAGGTATGCCGCCGGGTCCCCTCATCTCTCTCAAGCCCCCGGGTCCCCTCATCTCTCTCTAGGTCCTTGACCGAGTGCCCGACTTTTCAGAGGGGGGTGACACCAAAATTACTCTGTCATTTTGGAGTCACTCCTCCAATGGTGTCAGCCGGGGTCGGGCCGCACCTCCCACACCCCCCTTGTGACACCACTGACACCAGACACTGAATCAAGGAATTATGAGTCTCCAGTAGAATACAGTACTCTGATTTAAAGAATCACGAGTCTCCAGTAGAACACAGTACACTGAATCAATGGTCAGGTTGCCGCAGTGGTAAGGAACAGACAGCCTTGCAGGGAGATAAGAGAGATTACACACAGTGTCTGGATGAGAGGAAATCCTCATTTAGATTGCTACTTTAACCCTTTAGGTTGAGTCAGCTCCTGAGCTTCAGTTCACTTGCTTGTCAGCAGACTCAGCAATTGAACCAATGAATCGATTTATGAATTGGTTCATTTTAATAAACAGTTTGAAATGAACCAATTCATGCACTATAAAAGATCTGAACTTCGCAACACTGGTGTGGAACAGTAGTATATTTTACACAAAGTTACAACACCGCCCAGTCTCAGGGAGGGAGGTGTGACAAAGCAGGGAGCTTTGAACTGAGAGTGGGCGGTTCAGACCAGCAGTCTACGACTTCCCTACTCCACCCACTGCAGTGTGTGCTGGCTGCAATAGAACTACAGGGGGGAGGTAATTAGACCACTGGCTAGGCTGATAGACTGCACAGTGACTAGTGGTCTAACAGAAAGGAAATGAAGGAGGCAGAGGGCAGGAAGCACAGGTTTGTACCATAGATTTATGGAAGACTGCATTGCTATGCAGAAAGGTAAGCACATATTTCTAATACTTCCAAAAGCTAGTTACAGTAGGCTGGAAAACATTTCCTGCAGTTTTTCTTTAAATGTATATTTTCTCTCTGATCTGTTACAATGAACTTTGCCGAGAGGAATATTAGATATGGAGCCAGTAATTTTAGGAGGGGTGCAGGGAGTACATTTGTGACCATTGATTTGTAAAGGAACTATAATGGCAGCAATTTCTAGCAGTTTCTGTATCATATCCCGAGCCACTGATCATCTCCTGCAGCATGTCCTAAATCTCTAATCACTCCAGTAGCATGTCTGCAGTTTCTGAACATCTCCTGAAGACTTTTCCCAGTCTATGATTACCTCCTATAGTACAGTATGTTCACAGTCTCTGGCCATCTCTTAAAGCATGTTTACAGTCTATGACTGCCTGACCAAGCATGTTCACATTCTCTGATCATCGAATGTAGCATGCACACAGTCTATAACCATTTGTTTCAGCATGTCCACAGTCTGAGGCATTTCTGTACCATTTATCACGTACCTGATGGGGAGCCGAGTTGTGGGGAGGCCTCCTTTGCAGCACGAGTTCCACACCCCTGAATGTGGAGACAGGAGGTGGGAAAACTACGGGCAGCACCGGTGCCAGATGATGCAGGACACTGGGCCTGGGCAGGTCCTTGAGGCCCGTCTTCAGCGATGCAGGAAGCAGGTGCTGATGCGGCTGGAGCAGAGCGGAGTCGGGCAAGCCAGGGTCAGCAACAATCGGGCGGCAAGGTACAATAGGAGAAGGCAAAGGAGAATCCAGGGACAAGCAGAAGTCGGAGGCAGGCGGCAATCAGGCAAGGTCAAGGAATCCGGTCGATGATAAGGCAACAGGCAAGATACAGGAATACACACTAAAGCTGAAAGACCACTCAGCAAAGATCCTGGGAGTTGGGCCAGCTTAAATAGGATCATTCCCAGACAGAGCAAGTCACTTCCTGTGCGCCATGCGCCGTTTGCGCATGCGCAGTAGCTGCCGTTCGCGCATGCGCAGTAGCTGCCGTTCGCGCATGCGCAGTAGTCGCTGCTTCCGGCAAATGTGGTGAACAGGCCTATGCGCATGCGCGGTCGTGACTCTGCCGTTAGGCATGGTCTTACACCATTACATAAAATGATTATTACTGTATTTGTGGCCCTTGGTGATGTTAGAGGCTGCACTTGTGGCCCATTATTTTAAATATGTTGACCACAACTGGTCTGGATATTAATAATACGGAGAAAAATTGTTTCCTTGAAGGCTTTGAGTCTAATCATGATTTCCTGCTCACTTAACAGCATCTGCCCCTTAAGCGTCTTAGTCTGGACAAGGAGGTAATATTGATTATAAAAATGGAAGGTCTTTTATGCATTTTTTCCCAAGGTGTAGCAGTGCCACAGCACAACAGCTTGGACTTCTAACAATGTACCTGACCTATAGGCCAGCAATGAAGAAGAATAAGACAAGGTAGAATTATTTTAACAATATTTTTTCCTGGGGTATAACATCATCATCTTGGACAGGGCAGGTAGGATGATGATGAAAAATGATATAGTGAGCTAAGAAATGTCTAAGGATTTTGGCAATTTCACACAATGGACATACAAACTGGCAAAATTGATACTGGTAAGGAGAAAGATGAATTCATTAGTAATGAGCACCACACATAGGGAATCTCTTGTGGTCCTAAACCTAGTTTTGCTTCCAAACTTTGATCCTCAGTCACTAATAATCAGGTAAACTGACTTTCAATGATGCCTGATTGGCTGTGTGTTCGAGACAATGGCACCAATTCTGAGTCACTAAGTGAAATTTACAGACGGCTATTAGCAAGTGAGTAACGGCAATTAGCAATGCGCCATATTTTCTAAATGAAGATGATGATGATGATTATGTTATTATAGTTCTGAATTAGAAGGCCCTCAAGGCTCTCAATTGGTTTATTTACTAAAGGCAAGAATGCTGTTCACTGTGCAGGGAATTGGCACTTTGCAAGGGAATTTTCTCTTCAGCTTAGTGAATGAGTTAAAGCTCTGCTGACTTCCATTATCCAATCATGTCAAGTACAAATACTTTTTTTTTTAATCTTCCCTAATCGTGATGTACCAAAATCTAAGCTAACAGAAAAACCCCTTGTAAGGAGCAAATTCACTTGAAAAGTGTCATACAAAAATGGCAGTCTCTTTGCTTCTGCAGTACTTTTATGGGCATTGCGACACACCTGAGAACACAAAGTTGGCTGAATGCATGTGAAACAGGGTGGGCAAGCCCAGGAGAGGACAGTATGGCATATAAGACAGCATACAGAGCCAAGCAACGGTCATCAGTAACTGAAAATTGGCAAATACTTTGGTACAAACTGCCAAAAGTATTTTTATATCTACATTGAGCCAATCAGTCTCATCAGATCAAATATGTGTATTTGTAGCAGTTGTATTGTTGGTTCTGCTAGAGTGCAAGCCTAATAAATTTGGCATTTAAAGGTTTAAAAAGTATCTGCTTATGAACCTCTCTCTTTGCCACCTACCAGGTTTCACTTTAAAAACATTTCATATGCCGACATGCACCAAGAGGTACAGTACATATGAAATACCTGAATAACAAAGGAGATTAACTCCATCAGATCAGATTAACTACATCAGGAGTATCATAATGTAGAGAAACAGTGCCACAGACAATGGTTTGCAAACAGCACTAACAATACCATAGCTAATTACCTAACTATTAAGAAAGAAATACTGACACATCCATCTTGGATATAAACTAGCTGTGGTCCCTTATTATTGGTTTCAAATAGTATAATTGACCATTAATCAAACACAGTGAACATATTTAAACAAAATACAGCTCAGACACTAAGGGGGGTGATTTACTAACCTAAACACACGCACGCACGCACTAGGTGCGTGTGATTTTTACACAGCAACACGTATTTATCAACCAAAAAGTCTCTTTAAGCATATTTCCACTAATGCCATATATGGAAAAATCATGCACATGATGCATATATAATGCTGCTTCACAGTTTAGACAAAAATGGTTAGCTCATGCATTTACATTCCTGCATTCATCAACGCAAGAAACACAATGTAGAGCTAATTTACACAACATCACCTTGCAATTCATGCAGGGCTTTGCAAAACACACCTGCTGGGTGTGTACACACTACAAAGGTGTCTAGATTCCACCAATAGATCATGCTGGGAGGGAACACACTACAGAGGTGTATACTTGTTCGTGGCGTGTTTATAAGGTTAGTAAATCAACCCTTAAGACTCAACAGCAAAACATACATAAACTATAGATTAAAACAACTGTTCCCCTGCAAAAGACACAACCACAATACAATGGCAACAACAAAGAACAAGGTTGGTGGGTTGGGAACTGGCTGAAATGTTGACAGTTGACTGTCTGACTAAAGGTGTCCCTGTTAATCTGGGCCCTACTGATGTCCATGTGGGAGGGGGAATCCGTAAAAAAAAATAATACATATCGCCGCGAACGTCGGAGTGAGAGCAATAAGTCTAGGGCCATCAATCACTGATAACACTAAACTGATGAGCGGTAAAAACATTTAAAGTGTCGCCTATGGCCAATTTTGGTTGCCGTCGTTTTCTGCGATGTCGCGGGTGCGCGCAATTTTAAAGCTTGACATGTTTAGTGTCTATTTAACCGACGTGACCTGATCTTTTATATTTGACCAAAAAACTGGGTAATAATAAATGTTTCCTAACATAATGTTACAAAAAACGTTTTTTTTTTCAAAATTTTCAGTAATTTTTCCTAATTATAATAAAAAATAAAACCCGTAGTGGTGATTAAATACCCCCAAAATAAAGCCCTATCTGTCCCCAAAAAATGGTATAAAATTCATTTCAGTACAGCGTTGCATGACGGAATAAACGTCAGTCAAAGTATCGCAGCGCTGAATACTGAAAAATGGCCTGGCCAGGAAGGGGGTCTAAACACCTGGTCTTGAAGTGGTTAATGAAGGAATCACCGTAAGGCTACACTTTTTTCAGAGAGACTATATCCATAGATATCCTTGATTGAGGCAAAGCACTGAAATAGGCCAAAAAAAGAAACAAACCGCACAATGTAGCCTGCAACAAACATAAATAAATGTCCTACTGAGGGGCAACATGCAGACATTAGGTGCTATACTTTTTCTTATTGTAGACAATAATGCAACACAAACATTGATATGCAAAGCAGAGATGACCCTGCTTAAAAAATTGCACAAATTTCACATCTGATTAGCAGCTGCAGAAACATTAGGTGTTGGGTATTTGTAGTGGCCAAACTCTGTAATCTAAAGCAAAAATTGATGCACAACACAGGTTTGACCCTGCAGAAAAAACTGAGAAACAACTTCTTAAAACATTCACTGTGACATCTCGGCAGTGCCATTGCATGGAACTACAGCTATAGAGGGTGCTGAAACATCATTAAAACCACATTATTGGCTAGATTACTCCACCTGACCACAGTTCACAATGCAATGCACAGCATTATGGGAGATTTGTTTTGAACTGCAAACAAGCAAATTTGGGGGCTAACCCTGCATCAGCCTGAACTCTAACCCCATCCCTATCCAGAACCTTTTTGACTATCCATGAGCTGGACTCCACTATAGGTGAGTAGAAGAAACAAAAAGTGGGTCATGGGGCACCCATCACAGGGCCATTGCAAACCCATGAGAGGGAGCACTGTTTGTGCCCCTCTCATTAGAAGCTTATTCTCACACCTGCAATTTAACAGTTTAACAACATTTTTGCAAAGATTTTGGCAAACTTCACTGTAGAGTTCTACCTATTACTGTTTCTTTTAAACCCACACATGGATTGATCTCACTTCCAACTTTCTAAATGCAGGATGGGAGGGTCTGCCTGCTAAAAGAAAAACTGCAGCGGTAAGCAGTGAGCCAATAATATAAGCAGGAATTAACATGTCTGAGGTTTTTTTTTTTTTTTAACAAACAGAGCACAGAATACTCCCACTATTGACAAGATTACAAGAAATACATATTTGAAATGTTGCCATTTTTATAAAATCATAGCACTTTCACACTGAAACAGAAAGATGTTTTCCATTAATGGTAAATTACTAAATTGCTTGTGTTGTAATTACGTGTTACATACATTTGTGAAAACTGCAGTTATCTTTTAGTGAGCTTTATGTATAAAAGTACTGGGTCTACTAATTCTGCAGCAGGCACAGACACATGAATAAAGCAAACACCATCACTTCAAACATTGAAACAAAATATATACACTGTTGTTCATCCAATAACATTTTAACATATACAGTACAGGTAACAATGAGATGCATCAATGGCCACACTACTGTCTGTGGAAAGGCCTTTTGCTGGAGTGGACTATTTATATTGTAAGCCAATAATTCCAGTTTAGGGGACATACATTCATTTTAGCGTTTCTGAAATATTTCATTTGCACTAGCTACATGACGCCTAGGATTCCTTTAAATGATAACTATAGCCAAACCTTTTTCCACTTTACATCTCTTTTGGGTCACAGGTGTACATTTGCTAGTGTCCCCCTGTGACCCAAAGTCAGCATATAGCGGGCATAGCCCACTATAAGCTGACAGCACAGAGCGGCAATGCAGCCGGGAAAGATCCCAATAATATTGTCGGGTTCAACCCCGCCACCTGATTGACAACTCTGTGTGCCCCTCCAATGTGAGCTGGAGGAACAGAGAGGGGAGAATCTTTGTGCCAAACAGTAACTGACAGTCACCACTGCAGGGAGAAGACTGTGATCTGAGAGATCAGTGGTTTGTGATCACTCAGCTCTTGAGCTATATAGCCAGAGAGTGACAGATGCAGTGTCACATGCCAGCTCAAACTATTGGGAACAGTACATTTACTTTCCCAATAGTTGTCCTTTAACTTGGTTGAATTGGCTTTGTTAGAAGTATTTACCCAACAACCTGCTTTTTCACATTGTGATATCTGAGATCATTGTGATATGGAGATTCACACTACATGCACAATTGTGTAGTAAAGAGATATTTAAGGCGTTGGATGGATTTACAACATCTGATTGATACCTAATGTCTATGGCCAGCTTGACACCTCACCATTAAATTAGAAAACCCCTTTCAGATATATACGATTTCACATCAAAATGCCTGTAGCTAAAAAACATACAAGTCATTTAAAACAAATAAACTTTTGTTGGCCATTTATACATTGTAGAAGATTTACTGATATCTTGCACAAAGTATAACATTTTGTGGCTTTTATGATGATAACATTCCTGCAAAGGCCAAAGCTTTATTGCTATGTGAGGTCAGGACTATAGTAAGGTCACTTTAAAAGTACAACACTTATTTCACCCCATCAGTCAACTGAAGCCTGCATGACCACACAGCCATTTATCCTCATGCACCTATTTTTACTCTCTGCCTGCATAAATTCTCCCAGGCTGTAGAGATGGATTGTTGTCATTGTCTTAGTCAAACATGAAATATCTGCACGCAAGAAATAGTTTACTACTTTGAAGTGTGCATTAGCCTTTGATTATGCTGTGTTTGGTCAGTGGTGGTGATCCAAACTGGCATGTTGCTGACATCTGTTGTTTTTTTCCCCCTCTAAATCATTGGAACACAGTTGTACCTGAAAAGTAAAATCCTATCATCCATAAAAGCAATTTTGAAATATTTTGGGAAATTACTACATGAGTGCTTTTATACATTTTCTTCATAATTAATATACACAAATCAGCCAATTGCACTCATACCGTATACTGTCTTATTAAAACCTACCTGTCAGAGCCGCAGCAGTTTCTCACATTGACCCAAAGGGGTTGATTTACTAACCTTATAAACACGCCACGAACACGGAACATATACACCTCTGTAGTGTGTTCCCTCCCAGCATGATCTATTGGTGGAATCTAGACACCTTTGTAGTGTGTTCACACCCAGCAGGTGTGTTGTGCAAAGCCTTGCATGAATTGCAAGGTGATGTTGTGTACATTAGCTCTACGTTGTGTTGCTTGCGTTGATGAATGCAGGAATGTAAATGCATGAGCTAACCATTTTTGTCTAAACTGTGTTGCACTCATGTTTTTGGGACATTATTTAGGTAGTGCAAAAAATAATGAAAGTCTCTCCATAACTGGAATGAGGAACACTTAAAAACTGCCAAGAGGAAATAAGCTTTCAAAAACAAACACCTCTGGACAGTACAGAATGGCTGGAATTATAGTCGTGCGTGAACACGCTGCTATTCAATTTACCAAGAAATCGTGAAGAATCGGCGTGCTCGTGTTTCTGGGCTTAAAAAGCGTGTGAACTTGCTTCCACACAGGTGCAGTTGGCTCATACAGAGCTGAACACGTCAGTGGTTTGTAAGTTCCATATTTTTGAATACTGTTTTTAGCATTTTCAAAGTGTTTTTGGGATGGTTGTAGGCATAGAGATGAAGCAGCATTATATATACATCATGTGCATGATTTTTCCATATATGGCATTAGTGGAAATATGCTTTTAGAGACTTGCATGCCGCTATTAGAGCGGCGTGTAGCCTATGGCGAATACTACATGACGCAGACGTACGTAAATACATAAAAACGCGCCATAATGGTGTGAAAATGTGACACGTTGCTCGTGTTTGGTTGATAAATACGTTTTGCTGTGTAAAAATGTACACGCACCTGGTGCGTGCGTGTGTTTAGGTTAGTAAATCACCCCCAAAGATTCTCTCCAATACACCAGTCCTTGTAGCATCTGCCACAGATGCCTAATCACTATTCAGAAGCCTGAATATCTGTCCTTTAGACAAGCCTGTATTTGATTTCAAAGTGAAGTATCTCCTATTCACTTGTTTTACAGTAAGTGCACCACAAGTGCCATTAGGCATTTGGACAGGAATGCATAAGGGATTATGTATCGGCTGTCAAGATTCTAATGTAAGTTTAGGAAATGGCAACTGCATTAGACAAAAAGAAAAGGAAAACACAGTAATTCCTCTCTATCATACATAACCCCTTAAATATAAATGAACAGTCTGCTTACTGGCTTGTTCAGCTCATTGAGTTTTCTGAATACACTATATGAGGAAAGGCAACCTTTCTATCGTTCTGAAAAACTGTGAGTGTTAAATTGATGCATGGTAATTCATTTTGACTTGACTGTCTATGAATGTAGGTTATTCTGATATTGCTCTGCTTGTGTCAGCCTGCTATTTGGAAAGTCACTACTGGGAATAATAGACGCACTTAGGGAGATCTGGCTTGATTCACCCTGATAATTGCATACCTGCCAACTAACTTTAGGTCAAGAACAGGATATTGATCTTTTCTTTTGAAACAGATTTTATCCTTTTCTTCTCAGTTGAAATTATGTAGAAACTAGAAATTAGGTGTTGCAGTTTAGAATGAAAATAAAGAGAAACATGTATGAAAGTCAATAAAGCAATGCATTGCACAAAGCCTGATAATAAAGCGCCCTCAAAAAACATTGCAATGTACTTAGTTATATATTAAACATATTCCATTAAAGAGGTACAAATCTCAATTGACTGTCCTGATTTTAAATTAAGGGAAAAAAGGGGGGAAAAAATAAACAAATTGGGGCTTGTTAATAGATGTTATTCCATATAAGCTTACTTTTTGGGCTGAGTTTGGGCAGATTATGTTGGTTTAATACATCCTGGTTATATATACTGGTTTATTTTTGTTATATTAAAGGGTATGTGTACATATTCATTGGTATGTGTACTAGTGTATACAGGCCTCTATCCAAGAATATCATGGATAGAGGCCTGCATCCAGTCCTTTTTATGAGTCTATATAGTGTAGCTAAGGGACATAAATAACTCTTATTTACTATGCATTTGGCTCCATTTCCTCTTTGGTCATTGTATGCGTTATTTTGCATGCTGATAGTTAAACAGAATTACTGTAAGACTTTTTCACCCTTCTGGAAAAGTTTAATTTGTGGGTGAACATATCCTGTTTTTAGTGAATAACCTCGCAATTCATAGAATTACACATACTTGTAATTATGACCTCACCTACCAAACATTTTTATTTCATTTTGATTAATCAGATCAGTAGATTACAAAATATTCTTTCAAATATGGTGCTCTTGCTCTCTCTTCCAGTGTAAATGCGAAAAGATTTTCTTTTAAAAACAATGCAAAAGACACAAGATTTAAACCAGTGGCAACAATAAGTCAAGTTGAGCAAGAAACTTAATGGAAAAACTTAACGTGAAACAAACCTGGTCTAAAATATATAGTTTCAGCAACAGTGTTCCAAAACATAGTTAACACCAGTACAAGCACCTTTTAGTGTCTGCAGGCAGCTGTGTTATCTTTAAAACCTATTCCTGCAAGCCCTTTGGATCTCAGGTTGCACATGGGGCCTGGACTTCTGCCAACATCAAGGTTACACTCCTCCCACTCTGGACACTAAGGTTCACCCACTGTAATTCAACTGTCAAATTTCTGAACATCTACTGCTGACTGAAGTTCTGGCATTTCAGAGTTAAATGACAGAGGTAGGAATTAATACCAGAAAGAGAGGGGCTTAATCTTAACTTGGACAGAAGTTGAGACCCTATGTGTAGCGTTGGCCAAGGATTCAAGGGTGTTGTATAGGGACAAAGGGATTTATTTGAAGAACACAGGTATTGGCAGGCATCATAAAGTGCCAGCATTTTAGCACTCTTTTTACCTTAAAAAACTTTTCTAGTCCATGTATGGTTACATTGTTAAAGTGACACTAAACTCAGGAGTTAAATCTTACAAATGTATTCAAGTATCTTAACTAATAACAAAAATGGATCTTATTTGTGTATCACTCAGCTGTGGATCCTCAAATCATCTCTGAATTGGTGCTGACACTGTCCGTCCTTCTGGAGGGTGGCTACTTTTGTTCCCAATGGTCTCTATGTGTGTTGTAAAGTAGCCACCGCTCCAAGCTCACTCCTGTGATGGACATTATTCTCACGTTTAGTTAGCTAATTTGTATTTAAGTTACAGTTTATTACTGGAGTGAGCTTGGAGTGGTGGCTACTTTATAACACACACAGGGACCATGGGGAACAAAAGTAGCCACCCTCCAGAAGGAAAGACAGTGTCAGCCGGAATTCAGGATCTTCAGCCGAGTGGTACACAAATAAGATACATTTTTGTTAATAGTGAAAAGGTACTTGAATGCATTATTAAGATTTAATGCCTGAGTTTAGTGTCACTTTAAGATGTATTTTGAAATGGAGACATTCATTTTTATTTCCATGCAGGTTAGACCACAACCCCTTACTAGTTAAGCTGTGCGCCTTAACTGCACACATGCAACTGGAAGAACCGAAGACAGCAACTGCCAACTCTGTTCACCTCCTGCATAACATAATATTTTTTATACAGTGTTTGTGCTCTTTAAGGTTGACAGATATTAACTTAAGGTTTCATATTTAAAAATGTTCATTGAAAATGCCTAAGCTAAGTTAAACAAAATACGGAAAAAGGTGATTTGTGAATAAATGTTCAAATGCCAATGGAAAAAAAACTATAGTACAGCTTTCTTATTACTGACTTTTCCACGCTGCATTATTTATTTACCTAGGGCAAGGTAATACATCATTCTGTAAAAGTAGACAGTGAGTGCCTGCTCAACATGGCTTGCCATCTATTATCCTATCTAATTCACTGCTCAGTAGCTTGCATGAAAGGGTTGATAGGCCAAGGTCACATATACAATGACTGACTGGGGCTAAGAAATATGTATTCCTGTGGGAGACGTACTTCCTGTGATCCCCTGTGGTAGCCATTGAAGGGAAACAGCCCAGTGGTAGCCATTGAAGAGAAAAGTTTAAACAAAGTTAAGCAGGCATCTTGTAGGTCGGCTGGGCAGTTGGTATACAAATTAATTCAGCCCTGATTGGCGCAGATATGCTTATTTCCCAGAAATGCAGCATTTGTTTTCTTTAAGAACATACTGGAATTATCATCTTAAAAAATAAAAATGCATAAGATTTATGATACCGCCAGAGCTTTATTTCCTGGAGAAGCATTCTAAAAATATGATTTTTATCACACATAGAAGATGTTGGAGGGACAAAGTGTAATTAATTACACCCTACAACGTTGTGCTGATTGAATCCATGACCCCAACACTTGTAAGGTCAGAGAGTGATATATTAGTGCTGCATAGAATATTAGGTATGGCGTTTGCTATGGGAAGCTCGTTATATGAGATGTCAGGTCATGTAAATCAAAGGAAACAAATACAAACATCCATCAACAAAATGCAGATAGTGATTACTGGCAGCCGAGATAGAACTGGCAGTGTGGGGGTAAATGTATTTCACCTGTTATCTATAAAGAGGGAATGGATGCTGAATGTACACATATGTTCAGGTATCAGGGTTAGTACACTTCTCTACAAAGGAGAGTTGACAATGCAAACTTTATTTCTGAAACAATTAGCAGTCATCTTTCACTGTTCTAACTGCTCCTGACAAATTGAATGGGAAATCTGATGAGTTGTTATAGATTAGTCACATCATTGTTCTTTGTTAAATATGGTTATGAGGGGTTATAGATTTTTGGAAAAGCCATTTATAACTTAGTATAATATATTTTTAATTTAGCTTCCAATATTTTTTGTACCTCAACAAATTCAGATAAGTAACTGGGAGATTTTAAAGGGTAAATCTACTCCTGTCACTGGCTGTTTGAATCACCTGAGACAAGCAGGGAGCTATATCCCCACCATTCAAGCCCCAGCTATATTCTTCTTACTGCCAATGCTGAAACAATGATACATTTTCCTTGGTTTGATGGTGAGCAAGGCTTTCAGCTGGCCCATGCCACACTCTTCTCAAACTTCCCTGGAAAATTCAACAATCAAGTTGTATCACAATGTCAAAAGTAGTAGAAGGGACAGAGGTATGGTCTTCAGAAATTGGTTAGTGCACTATAATAAACACAATAAAATGCAGTATGTTTTTTTTTTAAAACACATACCTCCTTAGAGCCAGTCTATGTGGACAGTATGGCCAGTTGTTGACTAGGCAGAACTCATGGGCAGCTTCAAGTGGGCCCATCCCCTCCTTTAAAAAAAAAAAATCACAATTACTACCTACCACTACTTCCTCCTTGGTCCAGCATCAAAGATTCTCTTCAAGGCAAAGTTACTTTAGTGACACTCTTTAATTTTCCTCTTCACTCCTCCCCAGCTTCTTACATAAAAAGCATATGTATAGAGGTGAGGGGTGGGGCGGAGGGCTATGACATGCAAGAAGGCAGGAGGCTGTGCTTGGGAACAGACACTTTTTGGAGTGCCAAGCTCCTAGCATGTTCATTATGGAAAGGAAAATAACTTAAAACTTGATTTTTCTGAAACGTTTTACAGTGACAAGATAACATTTTTGGTAACAGGATCTCTTTAATCTCTTTTATGTTTTAAAAAAAATCACAACTTTGCTGCAACCTAATGGGGACATTAATAAAACAAAGCAGCAAAATTAAGGCAATTTCACATGCCTGGATTCAATAGCATTAAAGTATATATGAAGCCCTTCATTTTATTTTTATTGAAACAAATGCCAATAAATATGGTTAATACCTCTGCAGGCACAGTGTCCTGTAATTATTTTTGTGGTACAAAGCCAGTAAGTGTTGCTGTCACCTGATCCAGGAAGCGCAACAAAGCCCAGGTTCAACAGATTATTTGCTCTTATCAAACAGATACAACTAACTGCTTGCAATGGACATTTTTACAGACTAAAAGAGACCAAATAAGAAAAGTTTATTGTTATGGTTATGGTACACTTTAACTTGCCCTTTGCAAACATTTAGCCTCATCATCTTGGATTGTAAGCCCTCAGGAGCAGGGCCCTCCTTACCATCTTGTCTTGAATTGTATTGTGATTGTAATGTCTTCCTTATATTGTAAAGCACTGCACAAACTGTTGGCGCTATATAAATCCTGTATAATAATAATAATCATTCATGATACTGATGAATGCAAATGACGATTTAAAGCTAAAATTGTTGTCAAGTGTTGAATGCATATCAAATGCAGATGGCTGACAAATGATCAGCGAATTGGTTATTGGCCTCTTTATACACATGCCCCTAAATTAGTAACACTGACTGCTGGGACACAGAGTGAAAATCATAATTGTGTCTCAGGTACCAGTACATTCACCATGACCCTGCTGTCACAGCTTAAGCTGCTGATCTTCCTTATGATAAAGATATTGTCCCAGTTTTGCAGACATGCATTTTGGAACAGGTTTCACCTTCTATCGACTTTCACTGGGCTATACCTACAAGGACAAGCTGGAGAATATTTTTACTGTGAGAGCAGAAGCGAAAACTTGCTTTATGAGCAAAACAAAAAGTTGTACGCGGCATGACTCAGAGTGAACACAGAGTGGACAGATCCGACAGCTTGCTCGTGGAAAATGTTTATTCAGACACCGCCGCGCTCTACACACAAACACTAATACGCCATTCTCCCTCTCACAAAAATAGCATATTTCTGCAGTGTCACATTACATTAACACTGGACTGCAATGAGTGATTATACGGTTCCCATAGCTAGTTAGTTGGAAAAATGCATTAAAGTATAACTAAACTCAAATCTTTATTTTTTATTTTGGATAGAGTGGTGAGGGGTTAATACCTTGCCACTCTTTTTATTGCTGTGTTCCCCTTAAATTGTCCATACACTATACAATCTGATTGTATAGTCTATATGCAATCTCCTTTAGTATTACCAATCTTCAATTTGTATCAAATCAGGCAAGCCCTTGCACTTCATGGATGACAGCAGATCTAAAGGACATTGTTTAATCAGACTGTATAGGGGTAAGAAACAAGAGCACTCTGGCTATGGTAAAGCTACAAATCCCAGCATGCCTCTGCCTAAGGCAGTCACACCTTTGACTCTCACAGTCTTGCAACACCTCATAGAACTTGTAGTTAAACAACAGCTGAGGTGCCAAGGCTGCCTACCCCTGGTTTAGTGTATGGTCAGCTTTAGGTGAATTCACCCTCTCTATATGTTCTGGGGACCTTTGAACTGAAAATGAGGGAAAATTTAACATTTTTAGTTGTCACCTGAACAGATAATAGAGGTAACTTTCCAATGGGTTTACTTGTTTTAATGAGAACTTTTAAAGAGGGAGTTTCCCTTTTGGATTTGTATTGATATTTTGAAGAGATTTCATCTTTTTTCTTGTTGTTTCTACAGGACAGGAAGTGAAGGCAATTCTCCCTAACAGGACACAGAGGACAGAAGAAAACCTGAAAGGAGTTTTAACTATTCCCTACTCTATCCAACTCTAAAGAAAAAAGGTTTTGCCTTTAGATGTATTAATCAGACTATTATAATATATCCAGATGTTAGCTGTCAGACAGTATATGGCTGCTCATTGGCGTGCCCTACCTAGGTAGAATAAATGGAAAGATTGTTTGTAGAAGGTTTGCTGGTTCAAGAATTAGGCTAAAGCAGAACTTAATTTAGGTTCATTTCAACAAATATCCAGAAATAAAAGGGCGATGGGCGATCTGTGACCATGCAGCAATCGTTTAAAGAACAGTGCAGCTAGCTGCGCAGTCACGGAATCGCCCACTACTGCTGATCGCACTGGCGTTGCCATTATTTTTTACTGGTACCCCAGACTTGCCGGGGAGATCGATATCTCCCGTGCAATTGAACACGATCACAGCTGAAAAAACAGCGCGTCATGTGTTGCAAAAAAGGTACTTGTACCTTTTTATATGAATTGCCGAGTGGATGTAGCCCCTATTGAAATCAATGGGGCCGTGCGGCAAGCGCTGTGTGCAATTGGGCACGATCATACAGTCATGGGACGTGCGTCCCAGGATAGCCCACATCTGAATCTAGCCTTAAAAATGCTAGTTGATTGGCTGCCATGTTGGTGGCACTGACCTAAAAAAAGTATGCAGACTCTTAATTCTGACATCTCACTGCCTTTCTAATCTGCATGCTTGCTTTGGGCCAGTTCAAACAGTGAGCTGTGCAGCAATCATGAACTTCCAGCAGAGGCACTAGATGGACCATTCTTGCCATGGTATGGCTTCAAAGGATCTTGCTGCTGTACTCTTTTCCAGATGCTGGTGGTTATCAGATTCCAAGACTTAATACTTCACAAATTAGAAGATAGACAACATGAGGCACTGACAGATTTCTTTCTTCCCTTTATTGCAATCTACATTACAAGGCTACATAATCAAAATCTAACCAATGACCTATTTCCTTGCACTCCACTAAAAATGGTTGTTAGGCCTATATTTACCCTCCAATAAGGGAAAAGAAGGAAGCCATGAGTGCTTCGCAAAGTAGTATCTTCTGTTCTGAGAAGTTCTTACAGGTCATTAATTGAGAAAGTACTGAAATATTGATTTTAAAGGTTTCCTTAAATGCAATAAAACCTGAATATAATACACAAAATGGCGAAAGATCAATTCACTGACCGTTCCAGACTTTTTCCACACTTAAATATTTACTGCATGAATGAAATATATTTATTAGTCAGATTGGCTTACAAATTTGCTCATTTGGAGACTTGCCCAGCAATTAAACTAAGTTCCTATTTTTCAATAGGAAATCCAAATCTCAATAACATTCAAAAAATACAGACAATGGTATATTTTTAAAGGTGAATCTATTGGAGACCCACCAGACTTGTCTGCTACAGCATTATGAATGAGAATGGCATTCACCACTGTACCTGTCACTAATCACCACTGTACCTGCTACCATAAAGTACTTTAACCCCCATTATTCTCATTCAGATTGCTGTTCGCTATGCAAATGGTTTATAAATCCCCTTCTTTGTTTAATAAACAGCAGCAGAAACTATAAAGAATGTCTGCTGCAGTAATTGCTGCCATGGGATCCCATGATGACAGTACCATGACCAAATACCTGTGTACGTGTTCATGTGATCCAATCTGACCTCTGATTTTCTTCTATACCATAGATCACGTGACCACTTACTGTGAGATCCAGAAATAGCAGTTTCTGTAGTAAACATTCTTGTGGGTTATGCCCCTGAAAATGGCAGTGGGGTGGGCAGGAGAGCAGATATTCTTATCTTGACAATAAATGTGTTTTAAATTGGTACAAAAAAACGTATTATTTTCATTTGGTTGCCACTATTACTTCCTTATTACTATTAGTTCCTGTGGCTGAAAAATAATGGTCCCCTTTAACAAAAGATTGTTACTGTTCATATTTGATAAACATACTGGTTTTGTTTAATTTCTGCCTGCTTCTGTTGAAACAATAGACTGAACCTTGACTCTTTCCCTCCTAGGAAAAGGCAATTTTTCCAGCGGGTTCAGTGAGATGGAAAATGTAATGAATCCTGCCCGTTGCACATCTCCAGGGATGTTCATGAACTTGCTGTGATTTCACCCAGAAAGTTCTCATTTTACATTATTAACAGGGTGATTTTTGCAATTCTGCACTTTCATTTTTCCAATCCATGCTTACATGTGCTGTAAAAATGACCCAGAGCTTAACAAATTATAACAACAAACACATTCAGCTATGCCCACCAACATTTGTCAGGCATCCTAAACTAATAGAACTCCTCAGCATGCTTTATATTAACAGTTAGTCCTTAAATAACCTCTAGCAGTGTGTATCATTTGAATGCCGAAGACACATTCTTCATGTAAACCAAGTGTAACCAACCTGTGGCTTTCCAGTTGCCAAGAAACCATCCCAGCAAGACATGTTAAATACCCAGTATATATGCAGCATTTGATCATTTATAAATATTGCAAACAGTTTTCAAAGGATGCTTTTTTGTAGTTATGCGAAAAAAGCAGAATTTCCTTTCAAATAAAGGGACAACAGGCCCGCCATAAAAATGGTCCACCAATGGAAATATTAGCTATTATTTCATATTTTAGACCCTTTCTGACCTAGAGGAAAGAGAGGCCATTAATTTTAAGGTGTTAAATCTGGTCAATGCAGATGCTATGAATGCGATGCCCCTTTAGAGGAATCTTAGATAAACTTTTGTGGCCACCTTTCTGCCCCAAGCCTGTGATTGGACAATTAAGGAACAGTGACAAACTAATAACATGATCCCTCTGCTTTCCTTTTGTGTAAAATGTTCAGCGTTAGGTTGACAAACTTTGTGCAAAGCATTGGAGCCTAGAGTGCAAGTTGCCACTGTCCCCTCAAGTGTGAATGCTGTTCTAAAGAGGATTGCAGGAAACTGACTAATCTGTTCTTCTGAAAGGTTTGACTTCAGACAGGACTGGCACAGAGGAGGGACAGGAGGTACAGGGACCTCAGAGCTGAGCCTCACAAGTGGCCTAAGTATGGGTTGGTCAGGACTGCTTACCTGGATTCAGATGGTAAGAGACAATGGTATTGCAATGGAATTTCATCTAATCAGCCAGTACACACATTCCCTCAAAATATCTATGTGCTAAATAACACCTGTGTCCACTGAGTAAGGTAGCAAAACAGTCGCTAAACTACATAGTATATACTAAAAATATACATCAACAATTATTAATCACAAAGACAGTATTAGCACAAATAGAACAGACCAACAATCCTAAAAAACATTTAATTAAAAACCTTACCACGAGAACTTAGAGCATATAGTCCTTATAGTCCATGGTGCACCCAAAGAGAATATATCAAAAAGTATGCTTCCAGCATAAGCTTGTTTTAAGGGGTTTTCATCAAACCATCCAAATTTCATAAAAACAGCTTGTTGTAATCTGCCTGGTATGAAATATCAATAAATAAAAGTGCACATTTATCTCACATGCATATTTTTGTATTCCCCATCAATTTCCAAAATGTATTTCTGTTTTCATATTTTTCAAATCCAAGAGAAATACTTCCAACCCAAGTAGTTGTAGTCAGTATCGGTTAGACCCCAGCTTCAAAAATAGTTCATAGATATAAAAACCATGTATCCACATAAGCACATACAAAAATTCCATAATGGTATAAAGATTCACAACAATATTAGAGTGCATGTGCAAGTAAGTGCATGCCCAGTAAACTATGCTTGTTTGCAACACATAATTATACCAATAATAATAATGTCTACACAGGCTGGTAACTATGCGCCTTGGGAAGCATATACATCCACACTTCTGCTGTGGATGTATACATCCACACCAGGATACAATCCTGGTGATTATTTATCAAGCCAGCCATAAAATGCAATAAAGCATATTTTTATATTGTGGTATATTACTATGGCATGTGCTGGATCTGTGTCTCACCACTCCTTTATCTCCGATCTATGTATCCAAATTCCTCTAGACGATGATGTGGATGATGCAGGAATAACATGTGCATCCATCACTGTATCTCCATTGAAATCTCTTTTGCATACGTCTACCGAGGAATAACATGTACATAAATCCCATACACCTCCTTCCATAGTGGATTTCAATGTGCTAAAATGACCACTGGAACCTGTTGTACTGTATAGTTTATACCTCAAAAATCTTAATTAGTTTCATCCTAACTCAAGGGGTTAGATATGTGTGGTTAGAAGTCCCTGTTCAACTTTAACATTGAATACTTTTGGATGCATATGCATAGGTGATAGAAGCACACTGTAAACAATACAAAAGCTTAATTCTTACATTTTTTGTGTCAAGCCAATAGTTTTGAAGCTGTACTTTTAAGGCTTGGTTCCCACCTGGGTGTTGTGTTACATGCCTTTTACTTTTACATATTCTTTATGTGAGTTTTATATGCATTACCATTAAACATTTGTAACGCGTCTTTTGATAGACACTCAAAATTAGCCATACATATAATCGAGGCTAGACTACCCTTTTACAGGCACCACTTCTCCATAGAACAAAAGCTATTTTTTCTCCTGGATATTTAGAACTTTTTAGGTGCCACATCAAAAGAATTTCAATAGCAAAATATATTTGAATAAGTTTTTACATTCTTTATTTGTGCAGTACAAAAATCTTAAAAACCTTTGCAATCATAAAAACATGTACATTATTCCCTCTACTTGTTCTAGCCACATATATACATTTCCTCTATCCTGCCATCAGTCAGCAGTTCCTAAGTTTAATGTTGAATTCCAAACACTGTTCAATCTCTATCCACTGATTTTTCCGATGGGGTGAAGCTATTCTGCCATGCGTTTCACAGTGGCCAGCACCACTTCCTTTGGAAATTTGGCAGAACATTCTAAAAACACGTATAACACAAAAGCAAAAATAATTATTTCACAATTCTTCACATTTGTCTACAATGTTTACAATCTCAAGAAAAACATTAACTACATATGTATGTGGCTCAGAACACCCCAGGTCCAGTGACCTCATCCATTCAAGCCCCAACTAGCCAGAGAGTGTGTTACTGCCAGAGCAGTATAAAAGTTTTGTAAACAACCTGAATACTTAATATTGATTTTTTTTTGTGGAAAATGTCAACATTATACTAACAATATATCATTTCTCCCCAACTTTCTTTGAATCTCAAATACCTGGGTTTTTGTTAATGTAAATGGTTCTGTTTCTTCATTGGGTCACCAAGATCCCAGACTTGAGGGGAACTCATTCCTATTTCTATGATGTCCCCAGGAGGGCAAGCACAATGCAGGTGGGTTATCATTTGTGCAGGGTTCCCTGGACTAAGATAAGAGTGAGAAGTAAGAAGATACAGAGGAATATTTACAAAGGAATCTTTTCTCATTCTTGGCTCTTTTTTTTTTTTATTTCAAAAGATTTTTATTGTACTTCTCATATAAACAGATTACAAGTACATTAAAACACATGTCACTTGTCGTATATCGTGAATCATGAAAGGAACATACGTAAAGAGGTAAGGTTGTAAGCATCAAAGTGGTCCGGGAGAAGCACTAAACAATTCCTATAATCTTATGGTTCATTGATACATAATATCTGTTCAGACTTCCAGCCAAGGTTACAGAGAGAGAAGGGGGGCCTGAGGTATCTGGTTCTGAGGGGGAGAAAATATCATGGTGAGGACAGTAAAGGAGGGGGAGAGGGAGGAAGAGAATACCCTTGAAGTGAAGAGTCAGGACAGCCGTCCCTCAACTGCATCTTCCGGGTCTCATATTGTCAAAGAGTCAACATTGAAGGAGGGAGGCAGGTACGACTCAATCCACGGTTCCCGCAGCTTCCTGAACTGCACCAGAGTGTCCCTTTGAATAGCAGTGAGCTTTTCAAAAAACATCACACGTGTAACCCTGTGTTTGACTTCAGCAAAGGGGAGTTCCGGGGTCCTCCAATTTCTCGCAATGACCCGTTTGGCCTCTGTGAGGATGAATGTGATTAGTCTGTGTTGACGTATCCTGCACCCCAGAGGTTGCTTGAGCAGCAGAGCTTCCGACGGGTCTTTGCGGAACGTCTGACCCGTAATTGTATATAGAAGTTGGTAGACTCTGTGCCAGAATCTCCTCACCTTAGGACAGGACCACCAAATGTGAATGACCGAACCCTCCACCCGGCAACCCCTGAAGCAGTTTGGGGATTGAGATGGGATAGCTTTGGAAATCCGAAGTTGTCAACATTGAAGGAGGGAGGCAGGTACGACTCAATCCACGGTTCCCGCAGCTTCCTGAACTGCACCAGAGTGTCCCTTTGAATAGCAGTGAGCTTTTCAAAAAACATCACACGTGTAACCCTGTGTTTGACTTCAGCAAAGGGGAGTTCCGGGGTCCTCCAATTTCTCGCAATGACCCGTTTGGCCTCTGTGAGGATGAATGTGATTAGTCTGTGTTGACGTATCCTGCACCCCAGAGGTTGCTTGAGCAGCAGAGCTTCCGACGGGTCTTTGCGGAACGTCTGACCCGTAACTGTATATAGAAGTTGGTAGACTCTGTGCCAGAATCTCCTCACCTTAGGACAGGACCACCAAATGTGAATGACCGAACCCTCCACCCGGCAACCCCTGAAGCAGTTTGGGGATTGAGATGGGATAGCTTTGGAAATCCGAAGTGGAACCAAGTACCACCTAAGGAGCAGTTTGTAATTAGCCTCAAGAGCTTGAACATTCATTGAGCTGTGGGAGGTCGTTATCCAAATTTGCGTCCAGATGTCAGGGGCAATGGTACACCCTAAATCCCTTTCCCACTTGGAGATGTAAAGGAGAGGGGAGGCGTGCAGTTTGTCCAGTAGGAGGTTGTAAAGGGTAGATATAGTCCCTCAGCCATGTATCCCGTGATGTAGTAGTCTCTCGAAAGGGGAAAGTGGGGGAATGGGTCTTAGTGGCCCCAATCGGGTCAGCAAAAAATGTTTAATCTGTAAATATTGGAAAGTTTGTTTAACATTTAAATTATGTGTAGATTTAAGTATTGGGAAAGGCACCACCCCCGTGTCTGAACAGAAATCTCTAACCAGATTCAGGGAGCTGGAGAGCCATAACTTAAACGCAGCCGGGTTCGAGAAGCCTGGCTGGAAGAGTGGGTTGCCATGAATAGACATCAGGGGGGTGTGTGAGGACATCCATCCCAATGAGCGTCTGAGTCCATCCCAAACTTTCAGAGTGTGTTTGAGAATTGGGTTATAAAGATTCCCTCTGTTTGGGGGGGGGGAGGGGTAACCAGGGAAGGTTGAGGAGAGATATCGGGGAGCATGAGTAAGCCTCCAGAGAGACCCAAAGGGGCATTTCTGATTTCTCAAACCAGAGCACGAGAGAAGTCAGTTGGGCCGCTTGATAGTACTTCTGAAATAAGGGAAGTCCCAAACCCCCCTCCTGTTTGACCCGGTAAAGAACTGAGTGTGAGACTCTAGGGAAGGAACCTTTCCAAATGAACTTTAAGATGCGGCGTTGGAGTAGCCTAAGTCAATAAGTGGGGATCGGGATCGGAAGGACCCTAGCGTGGTATAGAAATTTGGGAAGCAGGGTCATTTTAACGGCTGTGATCCTTCCGAGCCACGATATGGAATGCTTTTCCCAAGAGGACAGTAATGATTCAAGGTGTGAGAACAGTTTCGGATAGTTTGCAGCGTACAGTTGGTCGTAGGAGGAGGTGAGACATATCCCCAAGTGTGGCAATGCATGGGGCACCCAGGTGTAGGCAAATGATTGCTGTAGGGAAGCACAAAGGGAGGGAGGGAGAGAGACATTGAGGGCTTTGGATTAACAAAAAGGCCGGAAAGGGTACCAAATTGTTGTAGTAGGGGTTGGAGATTCGGGAGAGATTGCAAGGGATCTGTAAGAATTAGAAGTGCATCGTCCGCGAAGAGGCTAATTTTATGATGATACCCTGCAACCTCTATACCTGTGATATCCACGTGTTGCCTTATCGCTTGGGCGAGAGGTTCTATGGCTAGAGCAAACAAGAGGGGGGAAAGGGGGCACCCCTGCCTGGTTCCCCTAGTGATTTCAAATTTTTGGGAATGGAAGCCCTGATATTGAACATATGCTGTGGGCTCAGAATACAAAGAGTCTATTAGGTGCATGAAGGAGGGACCGAACCCCCATTTAGCTAGAGTAAAGCGTAAATAGTCCCACCCGACCGAGTCAAAAGCCTTACTTATATCCAGTGCCAACAGCATAGCAGGGAACTTCCTCTGGTGAGCAATATGTAATAAGTGGGTCATTCTCCTAACGCTGTCCCCCGCTTGTCTACCTTAGCATAAAGCCCACTTGGTCCTTGTAAATTAGTTTTAAAAGAGGGGATTGTAATCTTAATGTCATAATTTTGGTGAGTAGTTTGAGATCAACATTGATCAGTGAAATCGGCGATAGTTGGACCAGGAAGTGTGATCTGTTTCAGGTTTAGGAATCATGCATATGGAGGACATCAGTGATTCCTTTCTCAGCCGCCCGCCCTCTCGCAATGCATTAAAGTACTTGTTTAGGTGAGGGGCAAGGATATCTGCTAGTTTTTTATAGTAAACGGCCCCGAAACCATCAGGGCCAGGCCTCTTCCCAGTGCTAAGTAGCTTGATAGAGTTCAAAACCTCTTCTAGCGTGATGGGTGCATCAATTGAATTACGGTCCTCGTCGGAGAGGGAGGGGTGATTTAGGGAGGAGAAAAAAGCTTCCACGCTCAAGGTCTCCAGGGGACCCGTGGAGCGGTATAGCTCTCTCAGGTGCAGCCTAAAGGTGTCCAATATTTTAAGCGGATGTGCTGTCACATGTCCACCGGGAAGCCTCAATCTAACAGGGTCACCTCTAGAGCTTACTGGGTTGGTTAGCAAGGAGTCCCGTAGTGACCAAGTGAAGCCAGTCCTGAGGGGGAGAACAAGATTGATATTAATGTGGACCAGATCATGATCCGACCACGCTATTGGGCTGATAGTGGCTGAGGACACTTGAGGCAATGCTATATTCCGTATCAGTATGTGATCTATACGGGAAAAAACATTGTGGGGGTTGGAGTAGAACGTAAACTGTTCAGTTAGTGGATGGAGCTCCCTCCAGGAATCCACCAAGTAATATTGTGTCAGGAGGATCCGAAATCCCCTAGCTATAGAGATATCCGCGGGTGGAGTTGCCGGGTGGTTTGGGTCATGTCGGTCAACATGAGGGTGTATCGCAAGGTTGGAGTCCCCGCATAACAGCACAGTCCCCTTAGCATGCAAGTCAACAACTTGAAACAGGTGGGAAAAAAATCCCAGCTGACTAGTATTAGGGGCATAGTAGGAGACCACAGTAACCAGTGAATCGTGGATTGAGCCGACCAAGATCAAATACCTGCCCTCCGGATCTCTGACGACCTTCTGACTGACGAAGGGAGCAGAACGACCAAAGGCTATCAAGACTCCTCGATGTTTAGTGGGTGCAGAGGATTCTTGGCTCTTTTAACCCAAAATGTAAACAATCAAAGGTTTAAGTTGAATAGTGAAAATATTTCCTATACGGGCTGAATCAGCTTTATCCTGTTGCAGGACCCCTCCTGGAGATTACAGGAAATGTATTTTGCATCAAAGATTTGATTTAGATTTCCCATGTAACTTAATGCATTGTGGATGCACACTGCTACAGGGTGCTCTTATAGAATGCTCTATAGAAGTATTGGAAGCCTGGTCATGGACTGCTGGTGATTCCGTCCCCAAGCCCTGCAAACCTCACCACACCTGCTAACACCTAGTGATGTTATCAAATGGCAATGTGGCTGAGAAATGCTACTATAGCACATTTAAAACTATCCCTAGTTCTAAAGTGTTTAAGCTCACATTAACCTTCATGCAGTTTGAGGTGAGAGCTTCTAACCACCTAACCATGTTCACATTATACATTTCAAACATGTCACCTATTGTTCAGCAGTAATTAACACTGAATGTCCTAGATTTAAACAAGTTATTTTTATACCAAGATGAATGGTACACCTAATACTACCACATCTACAGCACAGTCATGTGCCGCCTTTTATCTCTATGCTGTAGCATCGTATTACATTAAATGCACTAAGGGAAATTAAGCAACTCATTAAGATGTCAATACTATTTACAGACTTGGTTTGCAAGCTAAAGCTGCCATTGCATCTGCAGATTAAGCCCCCAAGATTGTTCCTTCTTGGCATCCCTTGGTGATGATCAAATATGCTAGATATATATGGTTTGTACAGCAGTTGATATCCTTATTATCAAGGGAAAAATAGTCTCTTGAAGTCCATATACTCATGATTATGCACATATTTAGGCACCTTAAAATGGATCGTTCAGTAACTTTACAAGTCTGCTGTGCGTGAATAAATTCCTGCCATTTCAAAATTTACAGCAACAGTATCATTTTATCAAATCTGTAACTTTTATCATTCACAACAGTTCTTGAGCTTGACTCCAGTAACATTTATCATAGAATGAAATTATGCCATCAGTTTTCTGCAGGCAGTAGGTAGCATGTCCCATATCCTAGTATGTACCTACTTCACCGCATATACAGTATAATCATATAAGTACCAGTCACAGTATTACATTTAGGGGTCTGGAATGCTGAGATGAAAGAGTAACCTTAAGAAGGCCTTAAAGGAAGAACTTATAAACAAGTGGTCAAATAGGATCTAATGGGTGAACTTCCCTAAAGGGAAGCACTACTGGTGATTCACACAGAGGATTGAATTGTAGCCTTAAGAAGGCCTTTAAGGAAGAACTTATAAATAAGTAGTCAAATAGGATCTGACGTGTGAACTTCCCTAAAGGGAAGCACTACCGGTGATTCACACTGAGGATTGAATTGTAGCCTTAAGAAAGCCTTAAAGGAAGAACTTATAAACAAGTGGTCAAATAGGATCTAATGGGTGAACTTCCCTAAAGGGAAGCACTACTGGTGATTCACACAGAGGATTGAATTGTAGCCTTAAGAAGGCCTTAAAGGAAGAACTCATAAATAAGTAGTCAAATAGGATCTGACATGTGAACTTCCCTAAAGGGTAGCACTACTGGTGATTCACACAGAGGACTCATTTAGTTTGTATGTACAGAAGATTGCACTTTTTGGAACTACATAATTTATACTGCCATATGTTTATTATTTGCACATTTTGATGCACAAATGTGGATGTAATATATTTAGTTATTTACTTGGTATAGTGGTTGCATACGGTGAAAACGGTTAAAACACATCCGAAGAAAGTGTATTTTCTAATTTCTTGGGAAATATAAAACTTCAATTCATTATTTTCTCTTGATAAAACACAAATATCAAGGGGTCTGATTTTAAAGAATTTGCCGAGCCATTCGCTCTGTGAATCTCTGAACAATGGTACTGTGCGAATAGCAGCAGAAACAAAGAATGTTAGTATATTTTCTTTTCAGGTTGTATGTAATGTAATACTGCATTATGGCCACTAGATGGAGCTGAGAGGCATAGGTGCCCCTGGACTTTTGGGATTCTTGAAACCTCCCCTGTTGCTTACTTACGTGCAATATTCCCAAGTGGTTTTTCTACTGCCAATCTGTAAGGTATGCATTACATTTGACTGAATTTTACTGATTGATCAGTAAAGTTATTCAAATGATTGCAAGCTCTTGTTGTCACTTGCTGGATCTACATAACAGTATTATGCTTTATGGTACACTAAATTTTATTTATTTTTAAATTTACTATAAGGTCTCATTCACATGACCACAAAGAGCTGCAAACCATCAAGAAGGAGGGTGATTTCTGTACCTGGGAGTCACATACAGTATGTTTGCGTACAGCCGGGGCCAGCAGCCTGTACAAATCAATAAAAGGCTGACAGACACAGTGGACTCCATGAACACTCATCCATCCCTGTTCGCATGTAACTGCTCAGATGTGTAGTTAATTGCGTACAGTCATGGGGGTTGATTTACTAACCTCACAAACACGCCACAAACACGCCATGCATAAACACGCCGATTGCGCGCGCGCGTGCGCGTATACGCTTGGCGCGGAAACGTATGCAGGTTATACAGATGCTTGATAAATACTGCCAACGCGCGCGCATGGCGCATTTTGTAAGTGTTATGTAGAATGTTTGTATGCACAGAAGCATAGCAATAACATATGTATCATATGTATGATTTGCACATGTATGGCAGTAGTAGAAATATGATTCTAGCACTTGCAATTTTTTATTATAGTGGCGTGCAGCCGATGGCGCATATTACACGACACGCGCGCAAGTAAATACATAAAAACGCGCCATGCCTGCGTGAAACCGCGCCATGATGTGTGTTTAGTAGGCTGCGTGCGCGTGTTGGGCTTCGTAAATCAGCCCCATGGTGTCTATTTTCTTTACACTTTTTAACGCCTCTGTATTCCAATCCCCTTTAAACCCAGTCTTGAAGGGCCAGCACCTATGTTTTCAGTTTCTTGCTTTGGGCCTAACTTTGTATTTATAAATAACATAATTCAATTTATTTTTTTTAAAGTGCAAGCAGTACAAGTCACTGAATTTGACCAGTTATCAGCCCTTTGAAGTCCTTGTACAGCAGAGCTCAAACTATGGGAGGGAAATGCAACAATGGGAGTAAATCAGTTGTTCTGTAGTGCATGGGGCATGCTGTAAGCAGAAGAGTCACAGAGGGAAGCGCTTCTCATTGATCAGCTTGGTCAGGTGACCGTGCTGACAAATGACTGCTCGTCATTTATGAGCTTTATTTCATATACAAAGTACTGGGCTGCAATGGGGACGAGGGAACAGCGCCTCCCCCTGTGGGGACGAGGGAACAGCGGCTCCCCCAAAAGTATGACTACCGGGGGGGGGCAGAGGGGACCAATTTTTGGGGGTAATATCAGATTCCCCCATTTGCTGGGAGCCTGGAATTACCCTTTAAGGGTGTTGGCCATTGGGTTGCATAGCTCCTCTCCTGCTTCAAGAAATGTAAAAGTGTTAAACTGACATTTCATAGGAATTTACAACAATGTCCTGATTTCTATTCGATGATAGTTTTTTTAAAATATCATGAGAATAACACATTGGCTCCTATTGCTGACCACCTTCTAAAAATGCTAGCTGTCTGAATGTCCCCGTCTTTAGTACTTTCTGAGTAATTGATCCAAAACAAGAATTCCTGATCTGTATACTTGCTCCAGGTCAGTGACTTAGAAAGCGTCAAAACCATTAGATGACAGCCAGGCAGCTAGCACTATAAATTCCTGATGACAGGCTTTCTTTAATAGCTGAACAGTGTGTAAAAGTGTTTGAAATACTTCGAAAACACTCATACCGCAATGAAGTAAAACAAAAGATGAATGCGCGCAGTTAAAAAGCTGAAAACATATAACTTGATTCACTGTCCGTACAATCAATACTTCCACAAAACCACTCCACTATAAAGATCGCTAAGGAATATTTGCAGGTGTGTTACTGAAAGATGGCGTCAGTTCTACCTGCACTGGCCACTTAGTTGTCAATGTAAGAGGTTGTTTGTAGAGAAAACACTAGGCTGGTAGGTTTTAAATCTTTCATATTAGTGTCTTGTTAGATTTCTTTTTCAAACAGATTGTGCTATTGCCTTATAATAATACTGGAGTGGAGCAGAGAGGGAAGGGGAGGGAAAAAAAAGGAATTTTCTTGCAGTATATTTTAAACAGTCACCAAGAAGTGCATTGCCGGCTCCTTAAAGCCTAGTTAGTCACTTTAAAGCTCATCTGTAGAAACCCAAATAACATTATACTGTATGCATATTGCTGATGCCCATTTTTATTGTGAAATCTATTGACAGTAAATTCCAAAGCTTTGCATTGTAAATCACTTGCTGTTTTTACTAATGTTAGATCATGCAGGACAGCAGAGAAATGTTTGTAAACTCTGTGTGCGGTTGCCCCTGTAAGTTAGGACAGGGCAACCCCCAACACACCTTCATCCATCATCCACAGCAATTATACATTTACAGACCATGTAGAGGGTGTAACTGAGCAGACATGTCACTGAGTGGAAAGCCAGCTCCCGATGTGTCAGGACTGGGAGCTAAAAACTTCATGGATTCCAGGTTCTACCCAATTGCAAATTGCCCAAAGCCCCTAGCTTGCAACTACTAAAAACACAACCCCCAAGAAAGCCATAGCAGTCTGGTTTCCATCTGGCTTCCACTAGACAATCTTAGGGGAACCCTTGCCCCCTTTTACTCAGGCATAGCTTATGAGTGTAATTTCAGCACTCACTTTTCCCTTAAGAAGGTCAGAGCAGTCACCAGGCACACCATTTCTCACTGCTAGAACAGATTGTCCACAGGTTTCACGCATCTCTCTTCAAGTTCCTAGCCCACAAGAAAGTAATGTCCAATCTGGATCTACTAGAACAACTTAATGTTTATTCCAAATAATGGTCACTCAATAAAAGAATGAGTAGACAAAATTTTCAAATAAATGGCATAACATTGAGGGGTTGCATTAAAGGCTTAATTTTGAGTAATGTAATCGGTTCATAATTAGTGCCCACATGGAGGTAAGCTATCTTTCTGGCTTGCCTTTCTCCCATGACAAAGTGTGCTTCCTACTAATGAGGTGCTTACAGGTTGTGGTGCAGGATAGTTTTTGGCCCATGGCCATAGGGGAAACCCAGCCACATCCTTCACAGGGTGCTTAGCTCCCTTGGACCCCTTCTTTATGGGCTCTCTACTGCCCCCTCCACACCTAAGATATATCGAGAGGGGAAGATGAATGATAGGCCGACTGCCTGGAACCCAAAGTGGCGGGAGCTGGTCTAAAAGGGCCTAACACCCTCTAACAGGAGGACTTTGTTTTCCTCGATCTCTCCCTCCAGTGCCTGTAATACCAGTCTGCAAGAAAACTGAATGCTAATTGAAACCAGTAAAAGGTATAAAATTATCAACGGCATGCACATTTCAAACAAATACTTGTCCAACTGCATTACATAGCACTTTTTGTCTACAAGTCAGATTTGAACACAAGAACATCTGTCTTCATTCACAGATGTGCTCTGGATAATGTTATGGATAATGTTAACAGTTACAAATGGAAAAGGCCTCCTCTTACCAGTTATTTCTTTACACTTTTTAGCTCGCTATCATTACCATGATGAAGCCTGAAGCTAGGCATTCATTCTGGACCTAGAAAGTGTTTATTGCTTGGAAAATCTAGTTGAACTTGGCAGCACTTAATATCCAACTTGTAATGACTTGATCTGTCAAGCTGATAAAAATACAAATAAAGAGGATTTGGGGGGGCATATTCTCTCGGCAATATTAGCATTATATACTAAACCCACAGCCCAAGTATATTCGTCCAACTTGATGTCTAATCCACTCGATATAACAAATGGTACGAGACAAGGTTGTCCACTTTCACCAATTATTTTCTCACTTATCATGGAACCCTTAGCAACGGCCATTAGAAATGATCCGCTAATAGAAGGAATCCAGGTGGGACCCCAGGTCCACAAAATTGGCCTTTTTGCGGATGATATCATCCTCACACTCTCAAAGCCGGCTTCTTCCCTGGCTGTGGTACAGAATACTCTTCAAATGTTTAGCAACTTATCCTATTACAAGGTTAATGCAGGGAAGTCACTAATCCTACCGCTTCATATAAAAAAATCTGATATGAATGCTCTGCAGGCTGAATATCCATACAAATGGGATAGGTCACAGATCCCATACCTGGGAATTAAACTCACGTCCTCATCCAAAAATACTTATAAGAGTAATTTCCTGCCCCTTATAGAGTCTGTTAAATCTGAATTGACCCGGATTGCCAAATTCGAGTTGTCGTGGATAGGGAGAATTTCGTCATTTAAAATGTTCATACTTCCTAGAATCCTATATTATTTCCGGACCATCCCTACCTTGCTTCCAGCATCATTCTTTTTACAGCTGCAGCGTATAATTAATGATTATATATGGAAGGGGAAAAAAAGCAGAGTGAGACGCACGACTATGTGGCGCCACAAAAATAAAGGGGGAATGGGGCTCCTAAATCTAAAGCATTACTATTATGCTTCTCTATTAGATCAATTGTATGCTTGGTTCCACCCGTCACAACATAATCTATGGTCCATTATGGAACAACACTTTGTCCATAGAGGAGATCTGCCAGCCTGGTTGATTTCGAACTCTTTGAATAGGTCACTCCAACCTACAGTATACCCCTCTCTATTATCTTCCCTTAAAGCATGGCAATACTTGGTTGATAAGCCTTTCCCGCACTCTCCTAAAACAGATATTCCGGTTCCATTAACCTCCTATGAGGTCCTAATACCACATTTGAATCTCTCCTCTTGGAGGAGTAGTGAACAATGTCAATGACCTTCCTTAAACTCCCTATCCAAACCTCTGGACCAGCATCGTCACTCACAGATCTCCCATTTCTGGTCGATGTCCAAGTGCAAGACGTTATCCATTCCCACTAGAGCGTGGGATATATATATATCTAAAAGGCCTCATAGGGGGGGGACTTCCAAATTCTACTCTATTTTGCAAGATGACTTACATTTTATCAAGACCCCCCATATGCTCAAATGGGAAGCTGATTTAAATCTACAAATATCGGACAGACTATGGGAGACAGCTATTAAAGCTAATTCATCTCACTCCAGGTGTATTGATCATTGGGACAATGCCCAAAAGATAATGACCAGATGGTATCTCACCCCATTTAGATTATCTAAAATATTCCCAACCACATCCCCCTTGTGCTGGCGGGAGTGTGGACATGTAGGTAATTTATATCATATATTTTGGTAGTGGAAATAAAGGTCTTTTGGCTCTCTATTTCAGACATTATTCACATAGGGGGGTACCGCCGATACTCATGTAAGGGGCCCGGGCAGCCTTAGGGGCCCGGCCGGGACCCTTACATGAGTATCGGCCGCCGGTGACAGGCGAGGAGGAGCCCTGGCCCTAGCAGCACCGGGCCCCAGCATTGCCGATCCAGTGGCATCGGAGCAGCCTGGGGCCCCATCGGCGCCACTGCTCGAATGATCTCGGGCCAGCCGGAAGTGACATCACATCACTTACGGCCAGTCGAGCGGCAGAGGAGGAGGCCAGATGAGCAGGTAAGAGGAGGTGGGGGAGAGAGGGAAGGGGGGAGAGAGAAAGAAGGTGGGGGGAGAGAGAGAGAGATATGCAGCCCTGTCCAGCCCACCTGAGACCCCTGCAGAGCCCACCATAAAGAGTATCAGATGGGCTTTGCAGCATCTATGGTGGGCTCTGCAGGATCACTCTCAGGTGTGTGTGGGGTCTCAGGTGGGTCCTGCGTCCAGCGCATCATTAAAGGAGAACTATGGGGTCAGGGCTTTTCCCCATAGTTCTCCTAAAAATAGCGTCCTCCCGTAACCCAAAGCTCAGTATATCTCGAGCTACAGCTCACAGTATACTGAGACCGCTGCAGCCAGGACGGATCCCGACATCAGTGTCGAGATCCACTCAGCTGCGTGATTGACAGCCGACTCTGCATATCTAGAGGCAGAGCCAGCTGTACTCATCTCCTCCCCCGTCCGTTCCGGCAGTCAGCGCTGGAAGATCGGACAGGGGAGGGGGGGAATCCCTGCAGGGAGCCGTGAGTGACAGACTACCGCTAACGAATTTCATCCCAATCCCGAAAAACGAAATAACGCAAAATCCGAATCAAAACAAGATGAAACAAAACAATATTTTTGCTGATGCACATGTCTAGTGTCCAGCGGGTCAGGAAGCCCTGCGTCCAGCGGGTCAGGAAGCCCTGCCTCCAGCGATTCACGAAGCCCTGCATCCAGAGTGTAATGTGACTGTGGGGGGTGACATTAGAGTGTAAGCTCCTCTGTATATAGACCGATGTGACGGGGGGG
>NW_017308137.1:183779-197191 GCF_000935625.1 Nanorana parkeri | reverse complement strand
GGTGACATTAGAGTGTAAGCTCCTCTGTACAGAGACTGATGTGACTGTGGGGGAGGGGACATTAGAGTGTAAGATCCTCTGTACAGAGACTGATGTGACTGTGGGGAGGACATTAGAGTGTAAGCTACTCAGTACCAAGACTGATGTGACTGTGGGGGACAAGATTGATGTGACTGTGGGGGGGGAGCATTAAAGTGTAAGCTCCTCTGTACAGAGACTGATGTGACTGTGGGGGAGGGGACATTAGAGTGTAAGCTCCTCTGTACAGAGAATTATGTGACTGTGGGGGGGGGGACATTAGAGTGTAAGCTCCTCTGTACAGAGACTGATGGGACCGGGGCTGCAACAACTAATCGACTAAGTCGATTAAAATCGATGATGGAAAATGTTGTCACCGTTTTGCATCATTGATTAGTCGGCTTTCGATTAGTTGCCCCTGTTTGCGGCTCCACACACACCGCACGCTTCACGCCGCACCTCCTCCCCGCCTCTCACAGCTCTGAGCTCTTTTTTTAAAAACATGTAAAGCGTACATAAAACACTCAATGCGTCTAAAATGAACTACAATACAGTCACACTTATGTTCATCCTCCTGGTGGCACTATGCTTCAACACCCTGTAACATGTGGTTCCAGTAACCACCAGTGGGTGTCTCAAGGTAGCCTATACACATATTAGACAGTTTCTGTTTAGTAACCATCTCTTAACAGTGTCCTCTCCTTTGAGAACACTGCTACCATTTTTTTGTGCTCATTAACTCCGGTTACTTGACCTAGATGACCTATTTCAATTAATACAAAGGGATATACATGGTATATCGGAGCTCCAGGGTACCAAACACTTTTTTTTTCTATATTAGACAGTTGTGCCTGATTGCTGGGAAGCTTTAGGGTCCATTTACACTTCCACATCCTTGTAACACGTGCATTAACACACATATAATGTGTTCCTGGGTTGTGATGTTATTAGTTCTTCAATTCATTTTGAGTTGCACCCTTACGCACCGGCGTTATAGCGTGCCACAACACATGGCTATCTACGGCAGTGCATTTTTTTTAATAAAAAAAGGGTCATGTATGCTTTTTACCATATTAGGGTGTGGCGGGGGATTTAGAAAAAACATAGTTCACTTTATACTGTTCTAGACTACAGCAGAAAGTGCGAGATGCATAAAAATCCACTTTGATTTAGCAAAAATGTTACTGTCCCTGAAGAAACTTTGGTTGTATTCTTAAGACTAATCTTGGCACAGCAGGTTATGTCACCTAATAATTGCATCTTGCTGAAAAAATGTGCCAGTTTTCTTTCAAATTAAATTTTGACGAGATTACTTGTCAATGCAGTATGCACTGTAATAAATTTGAATTTGAATTATCGCTTTGGCTACTTCTATATTTGTTCTAAAAAGTGAACTTTCTATCATCAGCTTCAAAAAGGCTCTGAACTAGCTGCCATTTACTGTGCAGCGCTTAAAAGCCATTAATAAGCAGTTTACCATGAAGGTTGTAATCTTTAACATTGGTACAGTTGTGTCTGAAGGGCAGGATCAACCTCTTGGGGATATTATTAATCTATGGTGGATTATGTGGCTGTTCCTATTTATTACATTTGAAAAATGTTTGTTGAGGATAGAAATGCCATATATGCTCTACTAATGTTTCTCCCCCATTTTTTATGTATTTCAAAAAATAAGCCATGGTCAGAAACAGTGGAAATATATTGTGCTCTTTTCAGTCTGATTATTAGGCAAAAAATAGAAGATTCTGAAATTAAATTGTATGTTTCCTCCACTTTAGTACCAATGTTAAAGTGCTACTATGGGCAAAATCTTAAATAACATATATATGATGCGCATGAAAACACAGCCGCATTCAGTGAATCTTCAGCAAAAATATTTATTCATAATGTCCATCACACATTGTAGCATAAAGATCCCAACCTCTTACACGTTTCACTGCTTGGGCTTACTCATAGAGAGTAAGTCCAAGTGGTGAAACGCGTAAGAATTTGCTCTTGCATGGGATCTTTATGCTACAATGTGTGAAGGACATTATGAATAAATATTTATGATGAAGATTTACAGAGTACGGCTGTGTTTTCATGTGGAACTATCCTAGGCAGTGATGAGCCTTTTGTCCAGTACCCGTGTGATGGTGCTGTTCAGCTTGGGCTTTGAGCAGCCGTTTCTTTTCCTTTGAACTGAATACATAGGATGCGATCTGTTACTAGAATTAAGAAAGCGGTTTATTTTTCTGAGTCCCCGAGTCTGAGTTTTAAATGTACTTTAAGTAAGCAACAAGCAAAGTATAACTCCTGCTAACATTTTTTAAGCAGTTACCGTAACAGTTTTTTTTATTTTTGGAAATAGGGATTATTAAGGATATCTAAAACCGAGAACACAAATTGTATATATTGAAATGTACCAGTCCTTAGATGTAGTGGCTGCATTAGTTATATTGTTTAGGGAATTACCAGCTGTTAGTTCCATATAAGTTTATCTTTTTCTTAATGTTTTGTGCTGGACAAGAGGTCAGGAATTGCATTGTCACTCCTCATGCTTAAAGAAGGTCCCTAAATTCTGGCATACATGCAACTGTACCACCGAGTGCTGTAGCTTGGGTAGGTTGTTACACTTTTAAACACTTTTATATTTCATAAATGCATTTTGTTATTGCCCAAACCTTTGGCATTACAACTATAGCAGCCATTGGTCCTAATTCTAAATGTTCTAAACTAATTATTTGCTTTAGATTATTTGTTCTCATGCCTCTCTCTCTCTCTCTCTATCTCTCTCTAATATTGATGCTATTATTTCTATATTACATGTTGTAAGACTTTAAAAGTGGTGCCAGTCAAGCAATGTTGGATTTACACATTTAAAATGTTACGTTCTACCAGGAACCCAAATATACCTGCTTTTACCACTGTTAGCCAAACAAATCTTTTCTTTGACCCACTAATTTAGTGTTACTGGGGCCTTATTTTCCCTGACTACATGGCTACACCCTTTTAATTGCCATTCCAATGTCCAATGAGACTGCCTCAGAAGATTGTAAGGGGCACTTTCATTGGAGAGGGTTGTAAAGGTTTGTGATCTTAGTCATTAAGTCAAGGAAAGAATTTTGACTTTGACTGATCTACAATACATGCTTGTTTCCGATTAAAGGAGAACTATGAGGTGAGTGCTTTTACAGTATACCGCGAGCTGTAGCTCGCGGTATACTGAGCTTAGGGTAACGGGAGGATGCTAGTTTGTGTCCTCCCGTTACCCTAAGGAGAACTATGGGGAAAAACACTGACCCCATAGTTCTCCTTTAATAACTCAGAAAGTGCTAAATCCAGATAAAACCAGGCAACTAGCAAAAAATAGCAAGTACTTTACTAGTATTTTTTTTACGATTTTAGCTCTCACATCTATATACCCCTTTGTATCAGAGCAATTTTTAAATTTCTGTTATGGTTCTGTTTATTCGGCAATAATATTGTCATTATTTAAGATAAGAAATGAATATACATTATATATTGTTTTTAGGATTTAAATTGTTTCACGTTTTTAATGCAACACTAAAAAAACAAGCAAAACTAATAAACAAGAAAAAAAGTTTAAATATTGATGATGGAACCATCAAAAAATCGATACTGTGTCTGAACAGTGTCTATAAACACTGTAGCAGAACAGAAGGTCCACTTTGGCAGCAGTGGCTATAATAACTGCTCTATTCACATGGCAACTCCTGAACAGGAATTTCTGGCTAATGTGTATAGGGGCGGGGGGAATCGGCAGTGGGGACGAATAACAGCATCTGCTACACATGCACTGTGTACTTCAATAAACTTTTTTGTTCATGGGTGGCATGCTCAATGTCCACAGTTGGTTAAGGGGATACGTGTCATGACCTTTGAAACATAAGTGCACTTGCACGGCATAAAGATCTATTTTCCCTCCACCCCCCACCCTTCCAGCAAAAGTGTTAATAGAAAAATGTCAGAACCAAGACCAGATTTACCACCTGTCTGAACACTGTGTGGCCTGCAAATGACTGGCCAGAGCTTCTCCATCCCAGGGACTGGTATTTCTGCAGCTATGCTCTGCCCACCAAAGAGTATAATAGAACATCCATTTATCTAAAGGCCTGCAAGTAGATGGGCACATTCCTTTTTATCTAGATAGATAAAGTTATGTACCACTGATGGTGATTATTTTATTATGTATAAAATATAATTTTATAAATATAAATGTCTATAAAAGTATTATCACCACCAATATAAATGTAGCGCTCATCCCCGAAAGGGCCGCTGGATGAAGGGGTCTTCCATAGCCTGTCTAGAGATTTTAAACAACCTGGCTTCCCCAATAGCACTTACCACCTTCTGTGGCGACCGACAAAGCAAAGTCCAGACAGTAGATAAAAGCTGAAAGTCTTTATTGCTGAACTTCAGGGAGAGAGGATCAGGGTCAGGAACATCCAGGACGAGGTAGACTCTTTCAAGCAAAAGTAACTGCTGCCATCACAGACTAGGACCTTTACACCAGACACGGCAATCTGTGTAGAGAACACCTGGCAAAGCATTACTTCAGAAGTCCTCAGTCATCTCCTATTGTAAGTGGCTGACCACTGGGCCTCCTGACTCAGGCCTCAGTGTCAGCGCATGGCTAGTCCCCAGGCTTCAGGCCCAGCTAGCTCAGTCAGCCAGCAGCAGCATACCGCCAGGGAGGACCTGGGGGAGGGAGACTAACTCCAACATCCTCCACCCTGAGCATTTATATCCTCTCCCAGCATGCCTCACTGGCCTGACGGTACGTCCAGTGATTGGCCTGAGAGACACACATTCTCAGAACAATCCCTATTGGCTGCTCTGCTCTGTGGTCAAGGACACACCCAGCAACAGGCAGATGCAGCACAGCGGATTAACATCAGACTGGTTACAGTATGAGAATATCTAAATTTAATAGCACTCCTGTTTACAGGGTGCTACATAAACATATGTAGATTTTTACAGAATGCTATCTATATCTTATATATAAAATATATCTTAGACTGCTGGTGATGTGTGTCCTTTTATCTAGGTACTACATCCTGGGTGAGATGGGCAATCCTCGTCTTTTCCCTATGTCCCAGTCATAGTATACGTCACAGAGCGGGATGCTTTTCTTTCATTTCCTGGGTTAGAGGGCTGGAGCAGCAACTCTTTTTACCTTTATTGTCAATGCGGCCCTGATCCCACTGGCAAAAATGTACAAGCTGTGCAGGAACAGCAACAATGAAGTCCAGTACAGCTGAAAGTCATAGCAAAAAAAGAGCTAAGTATCAGATACTTATTCTAACAAGCTAGAATTATAGGTTCTTTGCATTTCACAACACATTCTTCAGTGGCTTGCCAATTCTTGAATCACAAGGGGATCCACTTAGATTCAAGCCAAGTAATTTACTGGCTAGTAATTTTGAAATACACCAAGAGAAAAGTGGGCAACCATGAAGGTTATTGCTATAATGTGATAGTACAAGAACAGTGTGAAATAAAGGAAAAAATATAATTTGAAGAAGTACAAGAGCATGAAATATACATTAGGCCCTCTGGCTGATAGGTCCAAAGAGCGCCAATGATGGTAGAAGTAAAAGGGGGTAGTTTACATGTAAATGTTTGCATTGCTATTGAGCTATTAGTTGAGCTAAACAAATTTTGCAATAACCAGCTATCAAAAGTAAAAATCAAAAATCTAGAATGTTTTAATTCCTCTACAGTGACCATAAAAAAACTAAAACAGTAAACTAAATCATAGAAATTAAAGGCTACATTCTCCCCTCTAAATACTATTTATCTTTTTAACCTTCTTTATCCATCTCCGTAGCTAGCTAGGGTACATTTTGCACCTAAAGTGTCATTAAAGTACCTTCACTATTAACAATGCTGGACTTTATTTGTGTGTCACTTGACTGTAGATCCTCAAATCATCTCTGAATTGGTGCTGACACTGTCCTTCCTTCTGGAGGGTGGCTACTTTTGTTCCCCATGGTCCCTGTGTGTGTTGTAAAGTAACCACCGCTCCAAGCTCACTCCCGTGATGGACTGCAATCTAACGTTTAGTTTACTAATTTGTATTGATATTGTAGAATTGTATACATTAAACAAATGGTACCTTTTACCATTAAAAGCGGTCTCTGAGCTCCAAGTAGTGATGGGCTGCTGAGTTCGGTTCTCAGCAGCCCATCACTACTTGAGTTCAACACAGCTGAGTTCGGTTCTAACTCGAACTTTAGAACATGGAAAAAGTTTTAACTCGAACTTGGAACTCAATGAAAGTCTATGGGACCAGAACTCGGAAAATCAAATGTCCCCCATTTTTAAGGTTTATATGCAATTTGTTGGCCATAAAAAGGGTATGGGGATTTAGGTACTGCCCTGGGGGACATGTATCAATGCAAAAAACACTTTAAAAAAATACAGTTTTTAAAGTAGCAGTGATTTTAACATTGCTTATAGTGAAACAATAAAAATGAAACATTTATTTAAATATCATGCCTGGGGGGTCCCCTTAAATTGCCTGTAAAGTGGCACATCTATACGATGTATAGAACCTGTTGCAGCAAAAATTATATTTATCAAGAAAGAAATTACATTTAAATAGCCGGTAATTGATTTTCCCTTAATCTTGTAAACAACTGCTTGGGGAGGCAGCCTGTATGAAGAGATCACATTTTAGGACACCCAAAGCAAAGTTAGAGATTTTTGAATAAATTCTGGTGCCTCTTTTGCAGACGTTGTATGAAAGTAACAACAGGTGCTTTAAAATTGGGCCTTTAGTGTTGGTGGTGCCTTCACACCATAAGGTCTCATTCACACAGCTAAGATCTGACTCGTACAGATCCGTACCAGGCCTTTCCTGGGAAGGACAGGTGCTGCGTGCGATTGTATGCAGCAGCTTGTTCTTCTCTATGGGAGTATGCGGCCGTACGCCATCATACGCTCACCCGAACTGCACATCCGTGCAAGTGTCCGTGCTCGGATGCAGACAGGATCCTCCTCAGCTGTAGATCCTCAAATTATCTCTGAATTGGTACTGACACTATCCGTCCTTGTGGAGGGTGGCTACTTTTGTTCCACTTGGTCCCTGTGAGTGTTGTAAAGTAGTCCACTCGCTCCCATGATGGACTACAATCTCATAATAATTTGTATGGAAATTATAGTCTATCACAGGAGTTGATCTGAGGATCTACAGCTGAGTCACGCAGCTGGGCGGATCCTGGCACAATTGTCGGGATCCGCTTCAGCTGCGGCGTCTCAGTATACCGCGAGCAGCTGCTCCCGGTATACTGCAGCGTCTCAGTAGCTCGTGTTATACTGCGGCGTCTCAGTAGCTCCCAGTATACTGAGCCTAGGGTGACGGGAAGACGCTAGTTTGTGTCCTCCCGTTACCCTAAGGAGAACTATGGGGAAAAGACTTAACCCCATAGTTCTCCTTTAAGTACTTGAATGTATTTTTAAGATTTAACTTTTTTTTTTTTTTTTTTTATTGTTAGGCATTTTCAGGTGTTGCTGGTATGACTGAGCTCTGTAGAACAAAAGATACCACACCTCAACGTCAACTCTATCACCTTTCTTGTGGCATATAACTCCATTAGGAAACCATAAGTGCATTATCGCTTTTAACAATCGATATTCCTTCAACCTCCACTTCCTGCATCTTGGTGCGTTCCTTGTCTGAATATATTTTGCAGCTATGATTGAATAAATTGTACTTAGCATTTATTTATGTATTCATTCACCTACATTGAAAACCAAACTTGAAGTACTAATGGTGTTACAACAAATGAAAAATTAAGGATGCACAAGGTTTGCTATGGAAAATATATATATTTTTTAAAATGGTGAGGAAACAATGTGCCTTATATATTTGGTTTTAGAAAGGGTAGCATGTTTTATATTCTAAACTAAGTAAAATGGGTTATAGCAGTAGAGCAGCACAGGGGCTCACCACCGGAGTACCTGAGAAAATACGGTGATACATCATTTAAAGTGTATCTAAAGAAAACATATTTTTTAAGTTTTAGATAGAGTAGAGAATGCTTAAAGTGGACCTTTACCCTTTGCCAAAAAATCACATCAGCATGCAGCGCTGCATGCTGATATAAAATCATATCACATTCATTAGTTATAACAACATATTTTTAATTTTACTTACAATTTCTTGTTTTCTACTTCCTGGTCCTCTTTGGCAAAAGGGATGTAATGTGCCCAAGTGTTGCACCCTGAGAAGGTTACATCAGCAGTGCATTGCTGGGAAATCTCATCTGTAATCTCATGTAATCTCAGAGAAAGGCATTTTCCTCCCCTGAGATGATGTGCATGCACACATGCCCTAGTCACATGTGCCAGAGTTCCAAGAAGTAAAGGGAGATGGATTCATCTGCCCTTAGTAAAAATGGCCACTGTGAGAAGAATGGAGAGGAAAAGAAAAACAAGGTATGCAAAGAATAAAAAGCCGGCAATTATCTAGAATTATGTGTTTGTAGATTGTCATTACTAAACATTTTCTAAAGGCGTGTTTGTTGTTATTTTGAAGATATGGTTAAAATTGCTCTTTTAGATATCTATCTTTCTCTGTCTGTCCCAGAAACATGGCAGACAATGTGGAGAAGTCTCTCCAAATTTGCGTACAACTCCTCTTTGACAGTTGTTGCTGGAACAGGTGTCCCCAAGATTTCTCCTCCAAGTAAACTGTAAACTTTTGAGTTCCCATTACTGTACCTGTGAAGGGGTCACCAACCAAAATAGTGGATGAATCTCCCCAGAAGGGGGCACAGACGGAAAAAAAAACCTGATACAGGTTATAACCCCTTTTCACTTTTTTCAAAAGAAAACAAAATGTTACTTAATCTTTAGTATACAGTATACAGCTGAATGATTAGTTTTGGATACCTAATATCCTAAATCAGGGGTTTCCTAATCCAGGGTAACCATACCACTTAGGGGTAATGGAATCCAATGATGAGGAAATTAAACTGGATCTCTATAATGAAAATAAGTAGGGATGCACCGATACTTTTCAGATACCAGTGCCGATACTTGGCATTTTCATGAGAACTATCAGGAATCAGGAAACAGGAAATTGTCACAAGACTCTGGATACAGGACTCAGGCTACAGGACTCAGGCTACAGGATACAGGACTCAGGATACAGGTTAGGGTAACAATATTGTGGCACCAGGCTCACTGCAGGGATTAAATACCCTCCAAGATCATCAGCAGGTGGTGCTTAATTACTGACACCTGCAGGTGAGCCCTAGAAGTGCTGGACCTGGTTCCAGAGTCACAGTGCCACCTGGAGGCGCTCAGGTCCCTGACAGCCACCGGCTGCCTGGAGACACCTGCAGGTGGGCACTGGAAATGCAGGGTCTGCTCCAGCACCACCTGGAGGTTTTCTGGTCCCTGACAGACAGCTGCCTCCTAACTTTTGAATTTTTCTCTGGTCTAGTCTTGGAGCTCGAAAAGTATCTGTACATGTACTTGTACCCAGTACAATACTTGGTATCGGTGCATCCCTAAAAATAAGAAAAATAATAATATAACTTTAATAAAAAGAAATTACTATATTAAACCTGAAATCAGAATTAAAAAAACAAAACATCTTGATGTATATAAATGAGATGTGAGTAGCATTGTCAGTAACTGTATTTCAATTTCATGTTGCAACTTGCTGTTTTTATATACATAAATATGATAAAATTCTTATGATGTTCATTAAGCGTTTATGTTCCCAGCTTTCCATATGTAAAGCAAAACTGAGCTATTGACATTGTTTAAAGTTAAAAAGCTACCTAATTGGTGTCTGGGAAAGGGAGCATGGGATATATTAGGCAATCCATCTGGGGCTACGATCCTAGCAAGATTAAGGACCTCTGTCTTAAATACAGAATACAGTACTGAAATTGTATCTCTACTTACAGTACTGTTGAGCCTGTCCCACCTGTTTCTTCATTAGATCATATACAAACAAGTTCAGAAGCTATTTGATTGTTAAGGAAATATAAGGTGACATATTTATTAGCTCAACATTTTTTTATGTACAACAAATAAGAAAAAAGAATCATGCATTGGCATAAAGGTAATTAACCTGGGCTCTAATATTTTATATTAAAGACAGAAGGAGATTTGCATGGTTACATTTTATAGTGTTCTGATATCGAATGTGTCTGTTTATATAACTGAAATGTATAATATGTATAATATGTTGCATATTTTTATATTACACTGTTTTATTAAAGTAGTATAAAAGAAATATATAGAAAACTCTTACTTATTTTGCTTTTTATTTTGAATGGAAAAGAAAAGGTTTGGAACCACCCAGGACCCGTGTCACAGAGACTTTCTCTTACTTCCTGTACTGATTATCACTTACTGTAGGAAGTGAGGGGAATCTCCCTAAAGGATCAGACAGCAATAAAAAAACTGACAGAGATTTACTGCTGTCCGCATTCCTATTGGATAGAGTCCTGCCCTGGTATTCATTTTGAATGAGAGAAGAAATCTCATCGGGATTCACAGACAAGAAAAGAAACAGACAGAGGTTGGAACTCTTCGATACTCTATCTAAAACAAAAATAAAATGATTTTAAAGCACAGTTTCCGTTTGCGGCAAATATAAACAAATGAATTCCCCAATCTCTAACATAAAAAACAACTTCAACTGCTATACTCAACCTGTCTCCTATCTCTAGGATGCAGCCAACGTCAGAGAGAGAAAGAAGAGGATGAAGAAGACCTGTGATGCCACTGTGCAGTACTGAAGACAAAAGAGATATTTGTACTATTTTTTATTTTAAGGCCAGGGAAAGGGGGCTCCAATGGGGGATAGTGCAGGAAGGGCGTATGAGCCTGGAGTTGGCCTTTATCAAATTCCAGACAAAACAAATTACATTTACCTTTAAATAAAATAATTTTTCACTTAAGCTTGTGCCATTTCATGTAACCTATTTTCAAAAAGACAACAGTGGGACAGGAAGTGGAGGCACTTGGGTGGGCTTATATCTCAACAAGGTAAGTTAGGGTAGTAGGCATATCCAGTGTAATAATGTTCGTCAGCTGTCCAAAGAGCAGGCAGGAAATATGGCAGTAATACAGAATCTGAGTGTTTTCACCTTTCTTATGCTGAGCAGATGTATAGCATAACAGGTACGGAGAAATACAAAATTTGTCTACAACAGTACACATCTGTACCATGTTTTAGTTGCTGTTTTTTTTTTTAAACGGCATTTGTCAGTTGATGTAGGGTTCTGTGTAAAGATAATCATAGGCATTAGTGGAGGGTCGGAAGTGCATGCAAAATCTGACCATCTCACGATATCTTCTGGTAGAATTTCCTACCAAAAAGGAGTAAGTCTATTCACAAGAACACTTTTGGTTAGGGCAATAAAGGAGGAGCCACACACAGGCAGTCCTGCTGTTGGAAAAAGTGTTTGAAAGTATCTCCGATCATAAAGTCGCTCCTTAAGTCGCCATTACAGGCCCATAAGTTTCCATACATTTAGTGCCCAAAACACAGTACATTACCCATTTTTATACAATATAAAAGATGAGGTTACAACGAGTAAATAGATACCCAACATGCCCAGGTTAAACATTGTGTGCATCTGTGAAATGGCGATAAAATTCAGTACCTCAAAAAGTCCATAGATGACGCTTTAAAAAAACCCTACAGGTCATCTGTTTTGAGACACACATAAATATTGGCCCTAGAATTATTGCTCTCACTTTGGTGTGCGTAGCGATATCCAACATGTGTAGCACGATTGTCGTTTTCGTACATAGGCGCACCCGACACGTGTTTACGTTATGACGTGTGTGCTCGCAGGGACGGGGGACTTTATAAATGTTTTTATTATTTTTACATTTATTTCATCTTATATTATTTTTTAAAACTGTTATTTTAAATCTTTTTTACTTTACTTTAATTGCTATCACATAGGGGGGCTTACAAGATTGGTGGTGACAGGTCCTCTTTAAGGTGATACTGGGCATCCAAAAGATACCTAGTGTCACCTTTACACTCTAAATAAGCTATTGAAGTGCAGATCTGACAATAGCTTATAGCTGGGCTTCAGGAGCCCAGCAATGACAGCTATGAGACCGGAAGTGATACAATACGCATCGCTCCCGGTCCCATAGAACAGGGAGAAGATCGGTGAATGGAACATTCGCTGCTCTCCTCCCCAGCTAACCGGCGACACCTGAGATGCTGGGCCTGGGCCTGCAGTGGAGCCCGAGAAACACAGTGGGGGTGTCGGGTGAGGGGGGGCAGTTTACCGGCCCGTAGAAGCCATCTGGCGACAGCTAAGTCGCCAGAATCGCTTCTATTGTAAAGCCTCTGGGATCTGTTTGAATGGGCCCACTGCCAGTGACTGGTCACTAAGGGGTTAATAAAGTCCCAAACTCTCAAGGAGTGAGCTGTGATTAGATTTCATAGTTTAGCCTATCTTTAGGAAGAAGCCATAATATATTGTTTAACATAGGAGGATCAATTTCTCTCTCACCCAGAGGGGAATTTCAAAAGTAGTGGTGTTTTGTTAACTGACTGATTTGTGCAGCAAATTAATTATTTAGAAAAGTTTGGAACTCCCAGAAGTCCATTAAGTCTAGGGAGATGTGGTTGAAAGTTCAGGGTTTTTGTTGGTTCCGGATGAGGCGTCTGACCTGGGCCTGGAAAATTCTGAGAAAATATGAGTGAATATATACCAGAAGGACTCAGATAAGATTAAAAAAAAATGGGGTAGGATGAAGATTTTTATGGCGACGATTTGTCCAAACCAAGAAAGTTTATATTTCCCCCAGGCTGTGAGATTTAAAAAAAAATTCTTATTGGTATTTATATAGCGTCAACAATTTATGCAGCGCTTCACATTCACATCAGTCCCTGCCCTCAAGGAGCTTACAATGTAAGGTCCCTATCGCACATTCCAGCATGCCTTTGGAGTGTGAGAGGAAACCGGATTACCCATGCAAGCACAGGAAGAACAACTGCTTGCAGATAGTGACCTGGCTGGGATACAAACCAGGGACCCCCAGTGCTGCAAGTCAGAAGTGCTAACCACTAGAAATAATTTTATTTTATTAGGCATAGCCTGGGTACCTTGTAGAAAATAATTTATGCATAGTCTATTGGAAGTATTGTTGTAGTGTTTGCAGGATCGACTGAGAGAGTGATAAGTTGAGAGCTTTGGATTTAGTATTATAGATAAACAGTCCCAATATTTTGGTTAAAGTAGAAAGGGTGGTCAGGAGGTTGGGCAGTGAAGTATGGGGTTTGATGAAAAAAAACAAGGCACCATACAGCCAGGGCCGGTGCTAGGATTGTATTCAAGGTGGGCAAGGTGCAATTTTGCGCCCCCCCCCCCATCCCGACCCCCACCCCCTGT
>NW_017308137.1:155222-182913 GCF_000935625.1 Nanorana parkeri | reverse complement strand
TGGGGTCCTAATTTAGCTGGCCGGTGACTGCCTGAGGTGCCACACGTGTCGAGATCCTCAAGCAGTCGCCGGCCAGCTAAATTAGGACCCCACCTGGAGCTCCTCCCACTGGACCAGCGCTGACTCGCCGCTGCTCTCCCGCACCGAAGGTAAGTAAAAAAAAAACATAGCGCAAACATCGGGGCATTTTGACAAGTACGAGTACTTGTCAAAATGCCCTGTTTTTTCCGCCCTCACCCTGCAGCGCCGTAAGGCGCCCGCCTTACTTGCCTTGCGCTAGCGCCGGGCCTGCATACAGCAAAGAGGCAAAGTTTGTGTGACACTGAATATAAGGGCTAGCTTTTATCAGTTGGGCCAAAGGTTCTATGGCAAGAACCAAAAGTAGGGGGGATATTGGGCAGCCCTTCCTAGTCCCACACATAATGTTGAAGTTAACAGATTTAAATCTGGAGTATCTAATGTGGCTTTTGTGGCAAAATCTAGTTAACTTAGAATATTGAATAAGTACGGCTATGAGAGGGAATTAAAGGCTTTCCTAATGTCTATGAACAGGAGCATAGAAGAGATATTGGGGGGAATGTATCAAAACTGGAGCAGACAAAATCTGGAGCAGCTGTGCATGACAACCAATCAGCCTCTCTCTTCAGCTTGTTCAGTCAAGATTTGAAAATGAAAAAGAGAAGCTGATTGGTTGCTGTGCACAGCTGCTCCATTTTTTGTCTGCTCCAGTTTTGATAAATTATATTTTGTAGCCAAGATAGGTTTTCTTTTCTAATGTTTCCAATGGCTTGTTGGGTTGGGATAAATCTCACTTCCTAATTAAATATAAGAAAATTCTCAGCAGGTTGTACTAATATGAAAAACTAAAAGATTATGGACAGACGTTTGTCCATTATCCTTGGAAAGACATCTGCCCATCTATGGTGAACCTGCAAAGCACATCACTGTCTCCAGAATAACCAACAGACTTGATCAGCTGCCACTTAACTAACATTTCCAAGTAAACACTTCACTTAGTATGTATGCTTAGTCATATTCTACTACAAATTATGTTATATCTGAAAGCATTATAGGATTATAAATATCACATATCAATGTGTAGTTATAATTCCACTTATATAAAATAAAGGCAAACTTTCATATAGATTACTGTATCATTTGCAGACAAGCATCCCCTTTCATTTCCCTCCCTGTATTGTATTGACCTATTTTGAATTATAATTGATTTTGATGTTGTTAATCCTCTGCGCTTCTCTATGGTTATGTTGTTTTATTGTGTTGTTGCTGGTAAACACTTCAATAAAAACTGATGCTGTTCCAGTCAAGTACTAAAGCATGCCCTGAATTACTTTTAGAGCACTTCCAAAAGACGAGGGAGGTGTTTCAGGGAGGAGAATAACTAGGCTGATATAATATTGCCAAGGCTGTGTCCAGTAAATCACATTTTTTTGCCATTAATGTTACTGTAAGTCTGAGTGAAAATACTGCACAAAGAGTTGTGTCTTTATTTGCTCTGTCTTCCTAAATGTATTTACATGATCCATCCGGTATTGCTGGGGAATTTGTTTTCATGAGGCATGATACGACTTTATTGCACAAATATTACTTAAGTCTAAATCTATCTGTCTCGACAAATGCAGCGCTTAATGTTGTAAACTTGCTTAATGGAAAATTCATGGTAAGTAAAACAGATATAAAGATATTCCGAGTGGAGGATCTCTTCAATATTGTTGCGTAAGTTTTCTCTGACAAAATTATTTCAGTGCTAATATCTCTGAACTTCTTGAGGAAGGGAAACTATAATGGTTTTTGGTCAGTTTTATGTTAAAATGGATGTATAACTAAATTCTGTTTTGGATAGAGTGAGATAGGATTAGACCCTGTCATGTTTGTATCATTATCTGTGCCCCAATTAGGGAGATTACACCTCTCTGTTTGTTCTGGTAACCATTTTTATTGAGACAGATAATGATGGGATAGCCACAATTTTAGAGCTATCACAAGAACAGGAGGTGAGGGAGAATCATTCAATGCAAACACCTGTTCTAGTTACAGCTACAGGAGAATTCCTCTCACTTTGTAGAGATTTTCTCTTACCTCCTGTTGCATACCTGGGACAGGAAGTAAAGGCAAATCTTATTAATTTATTGTAACCTTTCCTTACTATATCCAAACAAAAAGTTTAGACTGTACAAATTATACTTTTTAACTTAAAGATTTTTTGTTAAGGTATACACTAAGGTGTGATATCTGTTTTTTACAATATCAATGGAATCTTTGTTTTACAAATGAATATTTGATACTTGACAAAGGATTCCCAGAGCACTGTACGTAAAAGAGGGCACAGCACATGTACTTTTCTTTCAGGCAAGCAGTCTCTTATTAAAACCTCAGAAGTCCAACTAAGGGTTGAGTCATTTCTCTGACTCATTCACTCTCTCTAGTTTTTAGCTTACATTACTGTGTTCTGTAAGGCTTTTTATAGCATGTGGTAAGGAGTTGGAGGAAAACATTTAAAAAAGAAACCTTATACAAAACCACTATACATTCTCATTAACTGAAGTAAAGCTAAACCATCAATGTTGTCTTTTGGGTGTCTTTTTATCTTGTATGAATGTAAAAGTAATTTTTGAAATTTGTTACATAATCTCATGTTTAGTTTACTCATTTGTATTGAGATTGCAGTCCATCACTGGAGCGAGCTTGGAGCAGTGGCTACTTTACAACAAACACAGGGACCATGGGGAACAAAAGTAGCCACCCTACAGAAGGAAGGACAGTGACAGCACCAATTCAGAGATGATTTGAAGATCTACATCCGAGTGATACACAAATAAGATACATTTTTGTTAATAGATAGGGTACTTGGATGCATTTTTAAGATTTAACTCCTGAGATAAGTGTCACTTTATGACACTGTGTCTGACAATGCATGGCAATATGTATTATTGGAGCATGTTAGCCATGTATTTTTAAGGGTATCTAGTTAAATTAAGCATGGAAATAAAAATGAAAGGCCCACTTATTTGGGTTTTCCTCAGTCTTTCTGTCCATAGCAAATCCCTTGCACTCATTGGATTTCACTTCATGGAGGCTTAGAATCACATGTGGTCATTACCTAGGGCTGTCTGCATGCAGATAAAGCCAGCCTAGGACTGCCCACGTTTCCAGACTAAAATCCCCCTATGAAGACATTGTGCTATTTGCATAACTCCTTTCAAGAGCCAGCCCACCGTTTGCTTGAAGACTGAGATACTGAGGCAGGGTGCTATAATGTTTTCAGGAACCTATGTGCCTGCATTGCATAGAGAAGCATAGATGAGCACAGAGATCCAGTGATAACATCACTGGGTCTTAAATAAGGTATGGAATAAAAACAGAAAGGTGGGGGACCAAGTAAGGTAAAATATCAGGGGGTGGATTTTATGCAAAGTCTGCTGTAGTACTTTGATAAAAAGTAGCAAAGCTGTTCCGTTGCCTGGCAAAGAAACTTGAAGAAAAAACATTTTATTATTATTTTACTATTTGTCGCTAGCTCTTAATCTTTTTTCAGGTCACAAAAAGGCTTCCTCCATTATGCATAAGACACGTATGCACTTTCATAGTGGTAACCTGACAGCATCTTTCTATTTAAAGTGAAAACATTGCAGATGTGTTCTGACACCCTTTTGATAACATGAATTTAACACACAGCGCAGAGGGCAATTCTAGTGGGAAAACATGACTACTGAAACATCCCAGGCATTCACAAAGAACAGAAAAATAGCAACTTCATATCTCTTAAATATACCTAGAAAAATTTAAAGTCCAACTCTAGCTAAAGGTTGAAAGATTTTTAAAAAGATGGGGAAGGGTTACAATTTCCTTTGGGATGTTTTGGTTTTTTGCTGCTTTCCGGAATTTTTTCTGGCAATTAATCTTTACTTCCAAAAATAATTGCTACATGGACTTGTGCTTTTATTCATTTTGTTATCCCAACAAACCATTGACGTGCGGTCAGGGCAGGCATTTGAGGCAGAGCCTCACCTAGTATTATGGAAGAAAAAAGGTGTCAGCTTCAAGTCTGAAGCTGACAGCTTTTTCTCCATTCAGTGCAGTTTGTTACAGGTTACACAGCAGGGAAAGCCTCCCCCACTGTGTAGCCTGTCATGGATGGAGTGCTGCCTGTTAATTACAGGCAGCACTGCATCCGGCTTTTGACAGGTAGTTAGGTTACACAGCAGCGGGCTTCCCCACTGCTGGTGTAACCTAACTTAGTGAGGCAAGAGCTGTCACGGCCTCTATTCTGTGTTAGAGGCGTGAGCTCTGTGGATGGCTTGGACCAATGGCAAAGCGTCATTGGTCCAAGGTGTCCAATCAAAAAAAATGCCTCAGCAGTGACGAGCAAGTGAGGGACAGGGAGGTTCCTTCCTCCGCCCCACACAGCTTGATTACCAAGCTGGGGTCGGAGCTTCAGTGGGATGGGGGTGGAGCTTCGAATGGATTGGGCGGAGCTTCGGACAGCTGGGGGATGCTTCACCCAGCACAGAAGGCATGGCACGTCACTGCAAAAACCCCCCTATAAAAGTATTTTAATTACCAAATAAAGGGCCTTCACACAATTTACAGGACTTATTGCTTTTTGTACATAGATATAATTAGGGCTCCATTAATAATGCAGCAGTATAACTTTAACAAAAAAAAATAAAAAATACCCACACATTTATAAAGCACAGAAAGGCAGAGTGATATTCAAAGAAATTACAAAAAGTAGTGGCAACACAGGCTCAACACCATGACGTGCATTTAGTCAATTGGATGTAAAATGCAGGCCATGATGTGAACTAATACTGAGCTGTCCAGCAGATAACAGTATCAGCTCTCCATTTTAATTTAGTCCTATTTTTAAGGAACTGTAAGGAAAAGAACTGGTTCAAATTAAGTGTAAAAAAAAAGCCCCTATGACTTTTGATATAGGGGTATTACCTTTCATGTAATATATGTTCTCTTTTTTTATATAGAATAGGAATCAGAATATCACTTGTCTTGCTGTCTGTGATGTCAGAAGGGAGATTTTCTCTAATTTTTTTTTTGTGTGAAATCATGACAAGCAGCTACATGACAAGGTTTCATCTGTTCATGAAGGCGCATTCAGCAATAAAAATTTAGGTTTTCATTGTTTACTGTGCTACTAAGAGTTTTTTGGTTGCTGTCTGTGACTTTAATTGAGAGATTTTTCACCACTTCGTGTTTCCCTGACCCCATTACATAGACAGGAAGTAAGGGGAAATCTCCCCAATGGGAACACAAACAGCAATGAAAACCTCACAGAGATTTAGCGATCAGAGAAAGAGGTGGCTACATAAATTTTAGTCTATCATAAAATGCTGCTGCTAGACTCATCCCCCTAACCCACTGCTTAGTTTCTGCAACCCCCCTCTGCCGCTCCCTCCACTGGCTTCAAATCGCCCAAATGATAAAATTTTAAATATTAACAACCACTTACAAAGCCATCCACAACTCTGCCCCCGGCTATATCTCAAACCTTGTCTAAAAGTATCACCCTAACCATCCCCTCTGCTCTTCCAAAGATCTCCTGCTTTCCAGCTCCCTCCCTTCCATGCTAGCCTCCAGGACTTCTCTAGAGTCTCTCCCATCCTCTGGAACTCTTTACCTCAACCTGTCCGACTATCTCCCACTCTGACTGCCTTTAGGCGAACCCTAAAGACTCATCTCTTCAGGTAAGCCTATCTCACCTCAAACTAACCACTCAACCATCACATTCTCAAACAATTTATCCCCTCACAGCTACCCCCTCATGTATCACCTGCCCCTCAATTTTAGATTGTAAGCCCTCATGGGCAGGGCCCTCCTTACCATCTTGTCTTGAATTGTATTGTAATTGTAACGTCTTCCCTATATTGTAAAGCACTGCGCAAACTGTTGGCACTATTTAAATTGAAAAATTGCGTAGATTTACAAATTGCATTAATAAATACCTAAAATTATCAGGATTCAATGAAATGATTTTACATATTTATTTACACAAGTTGTTATACCCTAACTATAATGATTTCTTATTTAGGTATTCATATGTGTTTATATCTGTTTTTAAAGCCCTGAAGAAGGGGGAGGTCTATGAGCTCCCGAAACACATTGAGTGTTTTGTATTGTCATTTGTAAACCCATTCTATTAAGAAATGTTTTTGGACTCTCATGCTGTCTTGTTTGGTGCTATCATTAGATGTAGATATGTGTATATCTTCAACCCTGTATACCCTTAAATGTGGGAAGTACCGTTTTTGTTCAGAGCGGCCTCACATGAGCCATTGTGTTTGATCATGTTCTGACCTATTTTTTTTAAATATTTGAATGCACCGTCTCACCTATACTTGTTCAAGTTCACTTTGCATGGAAATTTTCTCTTAGCTTAGTGAATGTGGTGAAAATTTACTTTGCAAAGAGTAGCTAATCACATGCAAGGGGAAAAAACAGTATTTTTGCTTGCAGATGATTAGCTTACTAATTATTTTTGGAACTCTTTACAGCATGCTTATTCTAGGGCTGGGACACAAAAGGATTGAGGCCAAACACAGCCAGGCAACTAACATGTTCATGGCAGGGGCAGGGACCATACTTTTCTTATGACACTTTAAAGAAATGTTTCTCCTTCAATTTAAATTATCTATCAGCTGTGGAGCTCTCTTGCAGCTTCTTTGTAAAAAACAGATAACTATCCTCTGTGTATAGAAGCCCAGCCATGCAAGTGACTAAGTGCTCAAGACTCACAGAGAAGCATTGTATCTATATGGCCATGCTGCAGCATCAGTTTTTCACCAGGCAGCTCAAATCTGTTTCTTAATTCCAATAAATCCTAAGAGAGGTATATGAGAGACCATTGGTGGCGCTGCCAGCACCACCCAGCTCAACAAACTGTATGAATATTAATTGTAATTATCCAGTCATGTGCAGATGAAATAATTAATCTGGAATTGGCGTTTCACATGATTGGGTGAATATTCAAACTATCAATCATGTGAAGTTTCTCACTCTGCAAATTGTCCCAGTTGTATTACTATGGAGGCATTTCAATTTTTTGATTTTGATTTTATATGATTTTCACATATTTTATTTTGCTGCTTTAAAGACGCAGGCGGCATATTAAGATGAATTAGGAGACATGGACACCATCCTCTATACATACAGATCACGTTGCTGAATGACGTGCAGAGAGATTTAATTTTTTTATGTCAATCAAGTGTTATAAATTGCTTAGTTAGGAGGAGTCATTTACATAAATAATGGCAGACATTAGGTGTCATTAAACACAATTATAGAGAATTGCTATTAAAGATCCATAGTAGTTAGCACCATTTCAAGCAAGTCTAATCAAATGCAAAATTTAATCAGCACATTGACGTCCTTTGTTTTACATGTAAATCATACAAGGTTTCTATGCTTAACTGGAGAAATCCAGACACTGTCATTAATAACCAGACATAAAATGAAGACAATATGCTTATTGTTGCCATACACATCAAGAAAAATTGTTTTTAATGTATAGTAAAGTTCAGGACCAATTTGTAGCAATAAAGGGAAAGTGCCATGCTTTGCATATGGTTTTTTTTTCTTTAATATGCGCCAAGACTAAAAATGAGACATGGTTTCCTTTTTTAGGCAAATAAATATTGCATAGTTCACATTTACTACTCGAAGGTGCTGTACTTGAGTTATTTTACCTCTTCCCTGGTACACTATAATTTAATCTGCTATTAAAGATACACACGCATGCATGCACGCACGCACGCATGTACAAACACCTGGATAAGAGGAGGGACATACCTGCTTCCTATCTAATAATAAGGCAGCAAAAAAGTGAACAGCAACTGCTGGACTTTCTCATTAGAAATCCTAGTAGACTCTGGAAATCGGAGAAGCACTATGTATTAAATATTTATGTTACGTTCATGTTTCAATAATGTATTTTTAGAAGTTTATTATAATAGATCTTCTGAATTTGCATTTTTTTATTTTAGCGTAAATCTACACCTTAACTGCATGACATTTAGGGGGTTATTCACTAGAGAGCCGAAGGATCCAGTCGTAGCTTCGGCTGATCCTTTGGTTCCCTTCGGCCACCGTAGCCTTTCGGTTCAGGCGGACCGAAGGGCTGCTGTATGGCTATTCATAATAGGCTGAGCCGAAGGCATATGCTTCGGCTCGAATGGGCTGAAGTGACACCCAAAGCAGGAAGAATGGCCTGCCGAAGGCCAGCCATTCACCCCGCAAATGACAGCTGGGCAGAGCCAGCCGTGATCTCATGGCTGGCTCCGCCCAGTTGTAATGACAGATCATTGTCCCCAAATGATCTGCGGATGCTGATCTGTCATTAAACAATAAAAACTGGGCGGAGCTTGCCGTAACGTCACGGTCGGCTCCGCACAGTTGTTATTCATTGGCTGACTCAAAATCCGCACAGTTGTTATTCATTGGCTGACTCAAAATCAGCCGTACAAGCCAGAAGTGAATAGCCAATTTTTTTTTTCCATCAAATACCATTTGAACCTTTTTACCTTACTGCTTACTTCCTCCAACATTTTTTTTTACCACTTCATGTATACATACACTTATTACAGGGTTGACTGCACATTATTGCTTGAAATCAGCTTCCTGATAGGGACAATGGTGGGCCAGGTCTGCAAGTTGTCACTGCCATTTGTAGCTTGATGTATGCATCAAAATAAAAAGTGTGCAAAGTCTCACAGTTCAATTTCTTAAAGAAAATGTAAAAAATAGCCATAGCCTGAAAAAAGCCTGTCCCCTGCAAGCATATTGTAGAGAAGGACCCGTGCTATCGGTGAGAAAGCAGTGGTCTCTCTGTAGAGGTTCAACACAAGCCCTCCTGAGCCAGAGCTAGAGGTTTCCTATCAGAAGGGAGCAAGGGATTTGCTGATTGGAGAGCTGCCGATCACGTTAACATGCATAAGTGTTTAAAGAAGAATTATTTCTATGTTGTGTTTTTATTTGTAAAAGTACACAACAGCTAAATATATTCGGTACATATGTTACCTACATTGAAACAAAGCAATGGAAGAAACAGTAGTTTTCTTGAAATTGCTTAAGGGTTACATTACATATGCAGATGCAATGCATACAGTGATTAGCAGTATTCTTTGGTAAAGACTCATTGTAGAGCAGGATAATTTTGCAAGATAGATTAAAAAAGTGTATTCCATTGATGTGTACACAGACTTTTCCAATGAACCTTTTTAAAACAATGCAAAAAATGGACATCACTTATTGTTAGAATAATGGATAACATGACATCATGACACATAATAACACATAAGAAAATCTATAGAACTTATGCAACCATTGATTTGTGTGAAGATAGTAACTTGGATGCCCCTCAAGGTGTTAACCCTTTGAAACCTCTGGCAATTATCCTGGCACATGATCTGTATATAGAATTCACAAAGGAGCTTTAGTTTGCATTTTAAAAGTGCTGCATATAAATGAAAATGCTTTTCAAATACTGTATATTGAAATGGGTGCATATAAATACCCTAAGGGGACATTTTAACTATCATTATATCATATACTGTTATGCAGTGAATTGTTGTAATCTACAACCCATTTTAAGTGTAAGAGAGGCCTCAAAGATAATAGCTCTAGTACTGATGCTATACCATAACACAAATGACCTTCCAGTCATTAATCCCTGGCATGCTTTTCAGCTTAATTAGTTGTAACTTAAAAAGTTTTCTTTTTTCCCCGCAGTACTGATTTATACATTGTAAAACTGTCAACGTTGGTAGTCCAGGAGGGAGGGGAATCGGATGAATGGGTCATGGAACTCTATGGATGGCTATCCACCACTGCTCTGTGATGTCAGTGGTCAATGTTCTGGGTCAGGTGTTGCTGAGCTTCCGTTAATGTAACACACTAAAATGAATTATGTAAATAATGTGTATCAATAGCTCATGGTGTACAATATTAAATCATTTTAATGAAACGGATGCATATTTCAACTCATTAGACCATTAGACCCTGCAGATAGTTCACTCGGAGCACTGACTAATTCTAGTAACAGAAAGCCAAAATCTAGGTGACAGTGATATCTTTATATGCATAATGTATGCATAATGTATATAATATATATATTATAGACACACATACTGCTGGACTTTTTCTTTTTAAGATTAATGAATTATATAGTCAGGTGTATTTTGCATTTTCTATTTATGGCCAGGAGGTTGTAGGAATGTAGAAAAATATGATTTTGTGAGTCATTCTTGATTTCCAACTGTAAATTTCCAGACTACATACAAATTCAATATCTGGTCATTATTGTTTAATGCATAAATAAAATAAATTCTGTTTTGTTTTCTGACAATCCATATTATATAGATTGTAGAATATGATCCATAGAAATAGTTATTTATCAATCATTATAATGTAAAACAATTTGTGCCAAGCTTTAGCTTAAAGTAAACCTTTCATGATAAAAATATGTAGACCGCAATAGCTTATCACCTTCTGAAAATGCTAGTTGACTGACTGTCATGGCTATCCTACTAGCTTCAATACTTTATGAAACACTAAGGCCTCGTTCACACCAGACAGTGCGTTCTGGCCCGATTCTGGCCAGAACGCACTGCATCGCATTTCGGCAGGTTCACTATGTTGTGGGGCAGGAAGGGGCGTGGCTGACCATTGAAGTGAATGGCGACGTAGCCATGCCCTCCGGGCCGCAATGAGATCGGCAGCACAGGAACGCAAGGCCACATTATACCTGCAGTCCGGTCTGATCCAAACAAAATGCTGCAGGCACTCTTCTGTTCGGACCGGACCAGACCGCAGGCATAATGTGCCTTGCATTCCCGTGTGGCCCATTGCATTGCGTCCAGAGGGCCTGGCTACAGTCCAATTCACTTCAATGGTCCGCCATGCCCCCTCCTGCCCCACAACATAGTGAGGCGGCTGTAATGTGATGCAGTGCGTTCTGGCCAGAATCAGTGTCTGGTGTGAACAAGGTCTAACTTGAAACAAGCAAGAGTGTGACTACAGCTAGTTGTCTGCTATGGGGCTCGGGTAGGAGATGACCCAGTGGGGTCAGGTGTGCTGATGAATCTGACTGATCCACTTCACTGGCCATTATTGTTGTGGAGAATATTACTGACCTGCAGGTCTATGCACTGGAAGCATGCTGTTCCTTTGTGTTTTAGATTTGTCTCTGGGAGCAAGCATGCAGATCAGGAAAGCCAGGGAAAAGTCTCTATATCTATAATTGGTCCAAGTACATAGCCAGCATGACAGCCAAGCAGCTTGCATATTCAGAACTAGATCTCAGCAATGGTACACCTTGTATTTCTTTTGTATTGTATATAAAATAGTGTGCTTGTACCAGGGAGATGAGACAGTGGGCTGGCTAGCTAGATAATTAGTATATGTGTAAACAGAGGAAGAGGAAACAGTGACCTGGATTCTTGATAAAAACTCCTAGAGTGATTTGAAACATATAGGTTGATTGGCTGTCACTGTTTCCTAGTTACTGGTGCTTTTTCCCTGGAATATACACATTAGCAGTTTGTTCTCTGAGTGAACTCAGTGTGGTTTGAGATATGTCTATCTTTTTATAATTATATGTGAGCGGAATTGCGTGCAATTGGAATTGAGTAGAAATGTAAGAGCTCATTGAGACTAGTCTAGCGCTTTGCATTAATGCACATTGTGTTGTTCTTTATGAATGGGTTGCCAATGCACCATAACATAACCATAATCGGAAAAGACATTACCAATTTTTTCATATGCCATACATTTTGGTACATTGCAATGTGGCTGTGCTGTTCACTACTGTTTATGTACATTGGGGTACCATTCAAAATGAATGCAACAGCAACACACTGCACCTTTTAACACATGTTACTGTAACACATAAGTGTAAATAGACCCTGAGTGTTTTGAAATAGTACGTGGGAAGGGACACAGGATCCCAGTAAATGAGAATGACATTTGAAAGGTATGTAACAAATAGACACAGACAACAAATAGGTATAATTGGCTTAAAAAGAAAGTGATATTTATTAAAAGGTAACCTAATACAAAGATACCAAACCGAAAATTAAATTTAACACCAAATAGCCTGAATTTTGGTCTTATCCTTCCAGAACCATGGTGTATAGACCAGTCCTATCTTATCAACACTTTGACAAAGTCCAAACATTGGTTGGGCAGGCTCAATGCTCTTGTTTGCTCAAAAGGTACCTCAAATGGGTTGCAGTGTTGCATATTTATAGTGCAGCAGTGCATGGTAAAAGAGACCACCACTTCTGATGAATTAGCCATTGTCTCCAAGGCTTTATTGTCCATATGCTGGCCATTGGCCAATACCGATTCTGAAGCACAGGTTAGTAGACAAAAGCCCTATGCCCCATCCAATCTAGGGGCCAGTTGGCCACTTCAGCCCCTGAAAATTCTGAAGAGTTGATCCCTTTTTTAAATAACTAATTTCAGTTTGTCATATTATTGGAAGCTCAGCAACACAGTGAGGAGAAAGGAGTATGTAAATCTCCCTTACTTTCTCCTTATTGACTAGGCTCAGTAACAATCCACTTCACAAAGTTAAAATTTACTTCACAAGGTGAAAATGTCCTACTTGTTTAGTAAACCAACCCCATTGACACCACAGCATAGTGGTGAATACTTTCTAAGTACATTCACTTCCTACTTGACTACCACAATGTACAGTTGTATGACTATATTCTAGACATGTGCGATTCGTTTCGTTCCGAATCGAAATTCGGACAAAATTTCGGAAATTCGGAGATTCGAATGCATCCGAATTCCGAATTACAGCTAAAACAAACGAATCCGAATTCCCGATTTCCCAAAATTCGTTAGCGTTAATCCGGTCGAAATTTCGTTTATTGGACAAAATTTAGTTAGTAGCAAAGTGACATTAGAAATTTTTTTTTTTTTTTACAGTCTGCAGAAGATGAAAAAAGTCTGCAGAAGATGAAATTCGTTAGCGGTAGTCCGGTCGAAATTTTGTTTATTGGACGAAATGTCGTTAGCAGCAAAGTGACAGAAAAAAACATGTTTTTTTTTTTTTTTTTACAGTCTGCAGAAGATGAAAAAAAAAGCGTGAGGTTCCCCCCCAATTCATACCAGACCCTTCAGGTCTGGTAGGAATGTTAGGAGGGACCCTCCCCCAAGTTAAAACTAAAAAAAAAGTGCGTGGGGTTCCCCCAAAATCCATACCAGACCCTTTAACAGTCCTACCAGACCCTTGATCCGAGCACTGGCCTGGCAGGGCAGGAAAGGGGGGGACAATCGAGCGCCCCCCCCTCCCTGCGCCTTACCAGGCCACGTGCCCTCGGCATTGGGAGGGTGTCCCCGTGGGAGGGGGAGGGCGGCATCTGGGTGCCCCTTATTTAAAGGGGTACCCTGATGCAAATAAGCCCCCTTGCCCGCAGACCCCCACAACCACCGGGTCAGGGTTGTGAGGAAGAGGCCCTTGTCCCCATCGACAGGTGGACACCCTCCCAATGCCGAGAGCACATGGCCTGGTAAGGCGCAGGGAGGTCGCGCTCGATCACCCCTCCCACTCTTTCCTGCCCTCCCGGGCCAGTGCTCGGATCAAGGGTCTGGTAGGACTGTTAGGGGGGCCCCACGTTTCCCCCCCCCATTTTTGGGGGCTGGGGTTCACCCTTAAAATTCCTACCAATTCCTGCCAATTCCGTCCAATAAACAAAATTTCGACCGGACTACCGCTAACGAATTTTGTCTGAATCCGAATCAATTGCGGACCCGAATCCAAAAAACGACTACTGCTAACGAATTTCTTCCAAATCCCACAACAAATTCAATTGCGGACCCGAATCCGAAAAACTAAATATGCAAAACCCAAATCAAAACTAAACTAAACGAAATTTTTGCTGGTGCACATGTCTACTATATTCATGGAGAGAGAGTATACAGTATTTAAAAAGGGATCAAAGTCTTTACCATGTAATTACAGACCTATAAGCTTAACTTCAGTAGTTGGGAAGATACATGAAAGTTTGATCACATGCACTTGTTTTTGCTTGAAAATAATATCATAAGCGATAGTCAACACGGATTCACAACAGACAGAAGTTGTCAAACAAACCTACTTTCTTTTTATGAGGAAGGGAGTAATAAATTGGTCAGAGGAATGGCTGTGTATATATAGTATACTTGGACTTTCCCCACATGCCGCTAATGTATAAGTTAGGGTCAGTAGGTATAGAGTATTCAATCTGTAATTGGGTAGAAAACTAGCTTAAAGACTGTATTCAGAGAGTGGTGATCAATGCTTCATACTCTGAACGGTCTGAGGTTGTTAGTGGCGTCCCCCAAGGTTCAGTGTTGGGCCCCTTACTGTTCAATCTATTTATAAATGACATAGAATTGGGGATTAAAAGTACTATTTCTGTGTTTGCAGATGACACCAAGTTATGTAGTGGAATACAGTCCTTACAGGATGTCTCCAACTTACAAGCAGATCTGAATGCACTGTGTGATTGGGCATCTATTTGGCACAAATGAGGTTTGATGTTAATAAATGTAAAGTTATGCACTTGGGGACTAAAAACATGCATGCTTCATACACTCTATGGTGAGCATGTTTGGGGGAGTCAATGGTGGAGAAAGATCTGGGTGTTCTGGTAGATCATAGACTCAATAATAGCATGCAATGTCAAGCCACAGTTTCTAAAGCAAGCTAAATACTTTCTTCTATTAGAAGGGGTCTAGACTCCAGAGATAGAGACATCACCCTGCCCCTGTACAAAGCATTAGTAAGACCTCATCTAGAATATGCAGTTCAGTTTTGGGCACCAGTTCACAAAAAGGATGTTGTGGAACTGGAGAAAGTGCAGAGAAAGGCAACTAAACTCATAAGAGGCATGGAGGAGCTCAGCTATGAGGAGAGATTAACTGACCTGAATTTGTTCTCTCTGGAGACAAGGCGATTAAGAGGGGACATGATCACTATGGGGTCTATTCACGAAGCTGCCGAAGGATCTGGCCGTAGCTTCGGCCGATCCTTCGGCTAGCTTCGGCCCCAGGACCCCTTCGGTTCAAGAGAACCGAGGGGGTGCTGTACGGGCTATTCACAATAGCCCGTACAGCTCCCGATCACGGCCGAGCGGCTCAGCCCGTAATTGTTTTTTAAAAATCTGGATGTATTCCTAAATGCACAGAATATGACTGGATATTGAGTTCTTATAGGTATATTAAGCACTAGAGATTGTTGATCCAGGGAATATCCGATTGCCTTATGGGAACAGGAAGAAATTGTTTCCCACTGTTGGAGCAAATTGAACCATGCTTTATAGGGTTTTTTTTGTCTTCCTCTGGATCAACAGTGGGTCATTGTGGGTATAGCATTGTTTAGGCTTTTCTCCTTTTTTATTATTTTCATATCTCTATAGGTTGAACTCAATGGACATGTGTCTTTTTTTCAACCTGACTAACTATGTAACTATGTAACTGAGAGGTAGCAATGATATCTAGATCAGTATTACATTGAAGTAAGAGAAGTTTTTATTTTTAAGCTGGTGAGGTTGAAAAGCTGTTCCATGTACACTATGGCTGCCGGGGATTAGAAATATTAAAGGTATTGGTACAAAATATTGCTGTAGTTATATTTCTGACATTCTTTCCACCTCAGGATTTTTAGAGGGGTAAATATATAAAGTAAAGATTACTGTTTTTTAACAGCATCATTGCTATATTTACTATGATCTATTTTGCTAGTTTCCTATTCCTCAGTACACAGTTTGATGATACTGTAGTTGTACAAAACTCCGAAAACGTTTAGGGAGTTGGGACACCGAAAACAAGAAAAATAAAGAATGCTTTCAGTGGGATTCAATAAAGATGAGCAAAGTTTTCAAGTGCGCATAATGCTTTGACAGAAAAAAAGTATGAGAAGGGTTTTCAAAATGTTTTTGTCTGTTGTGATTGACAAAAGTGGCATTATATTAGTGAAATCTATAAAGCTCTTGTCTCATCCTGACACTAAGGGGTCTATTCACGAAGCAGCTGAATGATCTAGCCGTAGCTTCGGCCGATCCTTCGGCTAGCTTCGGCCCCAGGACCACTTCGGTTCAGTAGGCTGCTTTACGGGCTATTCGGTATAGCCCGTACAGCTCCCGAAGTCGGCCGGGCGGCTCAGTCGAGCCAAAGGCATATGCTTCGGCTCGAATGAGCCGAGGTGAAAGCTGAAGCTGGCCGAGCGGCCGGCCATTGGCTGACCGTCAGCCTGCTTCTGACAGCTGGTTGGAGCCAGCCGTGATCTGACGGCTGGCTCCGGCCACTTGCAGAGAGATCAGCGTCCCTGGTTACCAGCTAACCAGAGACTCTGATCTCCAGACAGCCTAACTCTCTCGGGCGCTCCAGGAGTCTCTCGCTCCCGGCCGCCCAGGATAGAAACACTGCTTTTTCTTTTATTTTTATTTTTATTCTGACACGGAGCCGTTGGCTGGCATCAGAATAAAAAAAAAAAAAATTCACCATAGGAATGCATTGCTAGATTCCTATAGGCTATTTCAATTTGCAATAGCCAATAGCAAACTAGCTAATGCACCCGCCCACTGCTGCAGTTCTCCATCAGGTCCCCACTAGTGATTGACAGCAACAGAGGGCGGGTTCATTAGCTAGTTTGCTATTGGCTATTGCAAATTGAAATAGCCAATAGGAATCTAGCAATGCATTCCTATGGCAAAAGTTTTTTTTTTTCTTCTTTTTTTTGACGGCAGCAGAACCTGATCTCCTTGTGCCTCTTTCTGTATTGATGTTCTCACTCTGACCTCAGCTACACATCACTCTGCACATCATTGCTGTCTGGTCCAGTTTACCAATAGTGAGAAATGCAGCCTGTGCAATGTGTTTTGGCATGGTCACTTGTAGCCTGCATCAGGGGAGTATGTGCCAGGGTGACAACACTGGAGACAGGGGTCACCCCACAACAGGAAGTGCCTAAACAACAACATTCATAGCGGGATCACCAAATATCACCAAATGATTTAAAACAGCTTTTGAAATTCCATGACAACAGTCCTATATGCCACATGCTCCAAATTTCTCAAAACATGGTCACCATGGCTGGATTATAACTGTCATATGAATTTGACTTTCACTCTAATAACATCACACAATCTGCAGACTTTAGGGCTTCAGGCTGGTCCCTACACACCATACCCCCACACTTCTTTTGTCCTTTTCTTCTTTTTTCTTCCCCCACTCACCTTTTGCCCCTCCTTTTTCCCTTTTTCCTTCATTAGCTCTATACTATTTATTGTTCTCTTTTCTGGTTTTCGGGGTGTTGAAAAAAAACATCCCTTCATCTGCGACGCTGGCAATGCTTGACCTGTTTTTTCTAGAGTCTTATTAGTTTATGTCACCCTGTGACAGTGCTGTGGCTTGTCAAAGTGTGATAAGGGCTAGAGGGCACCCAAGTTTTACCCATACACGTTGAGAGGCTCCTGGATGCATGTTGCACAGAATAAAAAACGGCTTTTCAGTTTTCTCCAGCATTGATAAACACTGGACAGGGTCCTGGAACCTGGAGGCTTTGGACTTCAGTGGGATGAAGCCTCCAACCCGGGAACCATTTTTTGAGGTTGACCAGCACCTGTTGTTTGTGCAGCTGTTCACATCCTTTAGGGTATTGGACCTGGTGAGTGTTTGGCGCTCCACCTGGAAGACAGAGGAGGTCTCTGCATGGTAGACAGGAAGCCTTCACCCAGGAGTCAGGGTGAAGGCCAGTGCAGCAGGGAGCTGTGAAGTGTGAACTGAGCATGCAGGTCAGCACGGTGTGTGAGAACTGTCTGAAGGAGGAACAGACACGGGCCTGAGTATTGAGGCCAGAGGATTGGTGCTGCAAGAGAAAAGCCAGAAGGTCAGATGTTTGTTTTTGTAAAGAACAATGTAAAACAACCCCTGCAAGGGCAACTGTGTTATCTGTTTAAGTACATTCGGTGAATAAAAGTGGGCAAGGAAAACATTTAAAGCTAGTTCTCATACCCCCCATTTTAAGCAGAGGAATCATGCACATATTTGAAGCATCATTCATACCAGGCTGTGCCCTCCTCATGCCTTGTCCAGCTGCTATCAGATAATAGTAGAACTGTAAAGCTGCACATGTGTTGGAAGGGTTGTACTGTTATCACCCCGTATTATTGCTTACCCAATTCTGTCTCTGTATTTTCTTATATTTGACAGTGAAATTCTAAAAAACAACAAAAATATTTTTTTTTAAAGAAATGACATGAACATCTTAAAGCTTATGAGATCTAAGCGCCTGGGTTAAGATCTATTTTAAGCACTGTGGGGCCTACGATCGATTATGCCAAAGGCTTCTACTTTTTATGCTTTACTTTATGGCTGTACAATAGCATTATACAAGTTATTTTATAGTTCTCTCTTTTTCCAGCTCAGATAGAGAGATATTAATATTCTGCATGTAGTTCCCTTACCCTTGGTAGAAATAACAGGATGGATGTAAAAATAGAATATCATTACAGTTTCAGGTAATGCAGACAAGTGTGACTAATATACTCAGTGTCATTGATTTAATGATCTCGCATTGCCTGTGCACACTCAGCGAGCACATGGGCTCACCAACACTTGCAGAGACGGGCTGAAATCTGGCCGCAGGAGCAGCAGCAGGAGATAGCAATCAGCCCGTCAGCTTTAGGGATCACTGTCAGATGATAGGTAGAGATAAGGAACAATGGCTTCCGTCCAAGGAAGCGGATGCAGAGAGATTATGACTTGTATCTGCTTTCTTTTACATTGAGCTGCTTTATAGATGAAGAAAGTGAGGAAAAACTCATGCTGAGCACTGTACTACATCTTGTGACCTCTAATCCAGCAGCAATTCTGTGACTTATTAATAATTGTACTTAAAGAAGGCATTTGATAGGCACAATTTCTGCCTGGAATGCCCATAAAGCATTAACCTGTTATATGTAACTATAACACCTTCTGTGATAGACACTTCCTTTTATTTTCTCCTAAGCCACTGTCAGGAAACACATGGAGAAATGTATTTATTTTTGTTTTTGGTTCAGTGTGTGACCACCCCCCCAGTGTTTTACAGCTGAGTAGCATAGTCAACTGCCTTTAATTACCGGTTATGTGCCAAACTATTTAGTTTGTTCATCTGGATTGTATCAGGAACAGAACCTGTGTAATCCATTGATGTTGGTATATAAAAAAGGTACGATGGCAATCCAACCAAAGAAGTGTGAAGAAGAAAAAAATGATTTAGCTCTAATGAGCTTTGCAAAAGGAATAGAGGAGGTGAACACAGACACATTGTCATGGGAGCCAGGTACTGGGCAGCAGGTAAAACGAGGTCCATTGCAAAGAATTTAGGTTACATAAAAATCTGACTGTATTTAATGATATCAACAGTGCCTGCTCATTATGAAACAATATTCATATTTTTCCAATTAGATCCAAGTTCTTTAATAAGGAAAATGGACCCTCAAGATGAATATGTGCATCTCTATGTGACATTTTTCTATTCAATATCTGTGACCACCAAACTGGTCTGAACTACGTAAATGCAGATACATATAGATTTACCACAGCTTCAAATATAGCTTAGCATGGATAATTAGACTATTTTGTAATCTTATACACAATTAACCTACTAAACAGCTTCACTTTTATGTCTTTATAACAAAACACCCTAAAAATTGTCAATATATAACATCATACCTGAATTGAAGATGTTTTCCATATTTGCATATCAGTTAAAGTGACAGGAAACTCAGGAGTTAAATCTTTAAAAAATGTGCATCACTCAGCTGTAAATCCTCAAATCATCTCTGAATTGGTGCTGACACTGTCCTTCATTCTGGAGGGTGGCTCTTTTTGTTCCCCATGGTCCCTGTGTGTGTTGTAAAGTAGCCACCACTCCAAGCTCGCTCCTGTGATGGACTATAGTTTTAATATAAATGATTTAACTAAACGTGAGATTGTAGACCATCATGGGAGTGAGCTTGAAGAGGTCTAAAATTTGTATAAAATAAAAGCATATAACTGACATATAAAGCTAAAAGTATAATAGTTGGGCAAGACCAGTCAGTTCCCCATGTAAATGTTTCATATATATTCCTTCAAAGCTGTCTATTTTTAGAGCTGCTGTAAAAAATGAGAATGGGGTCATTCATTTTATTTATGTAAAGGACAATAGGGCAGCCATGAAGGATGTTAAGCTAATGGAAATTGTCTGGTCATTATAAGACACCAAATTATACTTTTTTTATACAGCTTTACAAGGATGGCTCCCAAGATGGTTTCCTAAAAGGGACATAAAAGGGACATAATGATAGTGAAAATAACTAAAACCTTTAAACAATTAAATAAAAAAATAATCTGGGGGAAAAAAACTGTTGTGTCCTTTTAAGTATATTTACTATTGTGTTCAATTGATAAATGAACCCAAGAAACAATACTGTTTTCTTTGTTATTGTTTTATCATATGTAGCACAGAGAATTACAGTTGCAGGTGTCAGATTTGGTCATACATAGATAAAATGCATATGCAAATGCTGGCCCTGAACCATCACTTAATTACTGTTTTATTTTTATTATTAATAATATGATTATTTATTTTATCATACTGACTAGATATAGCAACATGTCCTGTCTACCAATGACTATGAACCACATAAGGCTTGCTATAACTAAAATAAATACTCTTTTCCCCCCCCTTTAAACACATTATAAATTATTCATATGTTATGGGCAACCAATAAAAAACAGCTCTGTATGTGAACACTGTTTCTAAAAGATAGCATGACAAGAAATTTCTAAAGTAAAAAGCTGGGGCAATCTAATTGGTCTAAATTGATTGTAAAATTAAATCTAGATATATTTTGCTATTTTTGTTGAATTACTGATTGCAGACACTGCAATGTTTAACCCACAGAATTCAGAACACAGTTTTAGGGTTATGATTAGTTTAGAGTTTGTGTAGTTAATAGCAGCTTTAGGATTAGTTATCTATTATTGATTTAGAGTTTGTGTAATTAATAGCAGCTTTAGGATTAGTTATCTAGTAATCGTTTAGAGTTTGTGTAGTTAATAGTATTAGAGTTATCTATCATTAAAGCCTATCTCCAGTTAAAAAAAAAACTCCCCTTGCAGTGGGGCTACCCCCGCACTGCAAGTGGTAACTGCCCGGTTTTGTCAAGGGGGATTCTGTTAAGTACTTTTACTCACCTGATCGTTGCTCCCTCTGGCTCCAAGGCCAGCACCCACTGCCTCCTCCTTCACTCTGCTTCACCAGTCAGAGGACTACTGATGTCTTCATGTCTAATGCATTATACTTGAGGAAACTGAGGGACAGCCCATGAGTGAAAACAGAGGAGAGGGAGGTGAGTGACAACCACCAGGGGGAGCGAGGATCAGGTAAATAAAACTGCTTTACAGAATACCCTAAGCCAAAAATGAGCAGATAACCCTTGCAGTGCTGGGCTAGCCCCACTGCGAAGGGAGTTTTGGTTTTTTTTACCCTGGGATAGGATTTAAATGTTAAGCTGGCCATACGCCTGTAGTGTTTCCTCGTTCAGCCCCATGAAATGAACAAGAAAAAAATGCTCAAATCTCCCCTTCTGGGATATTGTATTCTAATGCGAGGAAAAGTGAGAGGCACTGTGATCTTTCATTGTAAATGTCCCGTGGCTGCAATGTGGGTCTCTTTTGTGGTGCTTGATTGCTTGGTTGTGGCTGCACTTTCACCTACAAGGATCCCACAGAGAGTAGGAAGGGACCATGAAGACATTAATTATAACAACAAAATGGAGATACCATCAAACAAAGAAGAGTCCAAAGGAGTTTTAAATGGTAACAATAAAAGCATCAAAGTGCTAAACTGTTTCTGGGGCAATTTTCACCATAATTTGCAAATAAATTTGTTCCAAATCAGCCAATGTGATTTGTCTGGATTTGTTTTCTCATTTTGTCTCTCATAGTTGAGGTCTACCTATGATGCCAATCACAGGCCTCTCTCATCTTTTTAAGTGGGAGAACTTGCACAATTGGTGGCTGACTAAATACTTTTTTTGCCCCACTGTATAACCTTTCTATGTATATATCCAATGATATGCAATCAACAGAATTTTTTATGTGGAAATCTGGTGATTTACTACCTCAAGTGCCCCAGGCCCCCCCAAGGTCTAAATTATCCTTAATAGTAGGTAAGGCTAGTAGGAAAGAATAACTATATAATTTTCCTCACAAGTCACTAGAAAGAAATAAGGGGGAAAACCACCCTTTTTGTCTCAATTCCCCCTTACCAGGAGCTACTAAAGCCCTTCAAAGTAGCCTCAATATTTTGTGCAAGACACATAAATATTTGCATATGGTCATCTCTGCAATTTCTTACTATTTTTTCACTCTTCCACTTCCCATTAAATCAATTTTTAGTGCAGCTTTATCCTTTGATTATTTCAAAGCATAAGCAGAAATCAATACCTCCAAAATTCACATTACTGTAAAAATGTAATACATAAATCATTTTTAGACCTTACTGCACTTATAACTTAATGAAACAAGTACAAGATTTCAATTCATTTGTAGCTATGCATGACCTTTGCCAAAAATTGAATATTTGCATTACTTGTTAAGGAAAAAATACCTTCTTATCAAATACCTAAAACTTTTTATTGCACTGAGAATGACTAACAAAAAACACGGGCAGCCCCAAATGGGTTGATCAAATATGTATGCAGGACTCAAGAACTGAGGGTGAATATATAGATCTATAAAAACTATTAGAATGACGCATCGTCATAACCTAAGGAATTTCATTTTCCAGCGCCCATTTTTATACCTTCAGCTTTAGTGGAACATTTTTTATGGAAATGGATAGGCATAAAAGTTGATACTGCATTTTATTGACAGCAAGAGAGCTATATAGAATACGGATTGGTGTAATTGTTTGCACTAATGAGCCATAATTTTAATTGCACAGGTTATTTTTAGGCGGCAGCTGCCAATACTTAAATTAAGTTGGTTACTTCATATACACTGTCTGGAAAGGGGTAAGGGTCTTGTTATAGACCATAAAAAGATTTTTAAAAGTATTTTAACACTTAAACTATATTTGAAAAGGAATGATCCATCACTGAGAAAGACTTTTATAGGCAAGCAATCATGCCTTCAAATGTTGGGGCCCCTGTAATCTCTTAAATAGGGCCCCGTCCACTGCATTCTTCATTCCAGAGACTACGTTACAGCCAATCCTCTATTAATTAGTATATGTAAGACAAATTGTAGAAGTCGCTCAATAAACCTGGCCCATTCCTTTTGATTAGTATATAGTAATATAGAAAATGAATATTGATTTTTAATAAACAAAGCTGAGCCAAGTCGGGTTGGAATTAGTATGGCATACGCAGTCCATTTTAATCAAATGTATGCACTGCAGAGTACATTTTCGTAGCATTTGGCGCAAAGATAATATGTTCATTATAGAAAGCAAGGTCCACTTAATATATCAGAATTCATTCCCTGATTTAAATTGCAGCCAATTTTTGCGGCTCCCGGCAGCTCAGGAGAGAAACACTTTCTGCTGGAAAGTTTTACTCTACTCGATCGAGCAGAGTAAACCTTTCCCTGCTCTGTTGTCTTTTTTTTCCCGTCTGACATCAGAGCCGTTGGCTGCCGTCAGAATTAAAAAAAAAAAACAGCATAGGAATGCATAGCTACATTCCTATTGGCTATTTCAATTTGCAATAGCCAATAGCAAACTAGCTATTGCACCCGCCCACTGCTGCTGTCAATCACCAGAGGGGACCTGCAGTTCTCCATCAGGTCCCCTTCTAGTGATTGACAGCAGCAGGGGGGCGGGTGCAATAGCTAGTTTACTATTGGCTATTGCAAAGTAAAATAGCCGATAGGAATCTAGCTATGCATTACAATGGTGGTTTTTTAATTTTTTTATTCTGACGGAAGCAGAACCGCCCGGCCAATAGAAAACAGTTGGTTGGAGCTAGCTGTCACTGCTAGCTCCACCCAATCATTTTCTATTTTATTTTCTCTACTTTTTTAACTGTTTTTCTATTCTGCTCGGTACCACAGAGGTACCGAGCAGAATAGCTCAGCCAAATGCTGCTCGGCGGCATTCGGCTATTCACTCACTGCTGTTCGGCATCTATGAGAATAGGCCGAACAGCAGCGAGTAGCCTGCCTGAGGTTCGGCTCAGCCGATCCAGATGTTGGATCGGCTGAGTCGAACTCCTTCTGCACTTCGGGTCGGCCGAACATGCTGGGCATATTTGGCCGACCCGAAGCCAGCCGCAGCAAGCCGATGTACGGCTGATTTTAGTCGGTGTACGGCTGAAATCAGCCGTACAAGCCTGAAGTGAATAGCCGAACAGAATTCAGCTCACTTCACTTCGGGTTGGTTATTCACTCGGCTGCCTATGGCAGCTATGTAAATTGACCCATAAATGTTTTACAAAACATGATTGCTTTGTTTACAGAATAGTAAAACTTACCAGTATTAGAAAAACTAATAAATCATATTGGAACTGTGTGTAGAGTTGGGAGTGCTTTCCTTCTTGTAAAACAATTCTGTATTCTGTACAGTTGCACTGAAGACCCAGGTATCCAAGTGTGGGTAATCCCAATGATCCATCAGTGGGATAAATATATTGTGATAGATATACACTTCCACCGTTAGAGTTATACCATCATGCCATGTGAAGTGAGAAGGATTTGCTGCTGCAATGGGTTGTTATTTTAGATGTTTTTTTATGGGTTAGGGTTTGCTGTATTACATTTTAAGATTGTTTTTAAAAATTAACAATTCATATATTTATTGCTGTTGAAATTGGTGGTGTGCTTTGCTTTGATGGGATCCTCCATGACTTTGCTCTTCATACACATAATGTCTTTGCTCTTCATACACTAATCAGACATAACATTATAACCACCGACAGGTGAAGTGAAGAACATTGGTTACCTTGTTACAATGGCACCAATAACAATGGCTGGGATATATTAGGCAGCAAGTGAACATTTTCACCCAGAAGTTGGAAGCAGAAAAAATATGCAAGCTTAAGGATTTGAGCAACTGTAACAAATTATGATGGATGGACGACTGGGTCAGAGCTGCTCCAAAACTGCTCTTGTGGGATGTCCCCATTCTGCAGTAGTCAGAACCTACCAAAAGTGGTCCAAGAAAGGAAAACCAGAGAACCGGCAACAGGGTCATGGATGGCCAAGGCTGGACATGAGGAGCGAAGGCTGGCCCATGTAGTCTGATCCAATTGAAGAGCTACTGTAGCTCAAATTGCTAAAAATGTTAATACCTGTTCCAACACAAAGGTGTTTGAACACACAGTGCATCGCAGTTTGTTGCATATGGGCCTACGTTGCAGTGGTATAGTTTGTCTTAACTCCTGTCACTGTCACTTTTGCTGGTCTAAATGTGGAGAAAAATCTAAATTAAGGTATGTTGACTAAAAAAAAGGAATTTATATTACGAACACTATCATTACATGTATTTTAAAAAATACAGTTAGAATGCAATATTTGTCATGATAGTTTGCTTTGTTCACAGAATAGGGAAACATACCAGTATCACAAAAACTCATAAATCATGATGGTAGATCACATGGGTCTCCCAATTCATCTTGTTCTTAAAGTTATAGTCTCTCATCACAGGCACCAAATGTGATAGAGTCACCTTCCTCTCATTCAATGTAGCCATCTTGACATTTACAATATCATTCTGTCATCTGGTCCTCTTTTATACCCCAGAGCTGCTGGCTTAGTGAGACACACAGACAATTACCATCATGCTGTGGAACTTTTACTGAAACTTCTCCAATGCAGTATCATTGATCAGATAGCAGAACAGGCATTGACCTGATGGCCCCTGGTTATTACATGTCTCTGTTATCTACTCCCTCATATTAAGAAAGTCTCTCATCTAAGTTGAATCTCTGGGGGGAACATCCTACGTCCCATGTTTCCCCCAGGGAATGAAACTCCAGGTGTTTCTCACATATGGTGGAGCAAGTAGCAGCTCTCATGTGCAGAGGAGGACTCTCTCCTAACAGCATTTGCAGAACTCCTCCTTCACACAGAACTGGCACCCATTCATAGAAGAGAACCATTCTACTACACTAAAGTGGGAGGAAAAGTACCTAAAAGGTGTGCGCACACCCCTTGCAGTCTATTTTACAGTACCTGAGACCCACAAAAGTGATGTGGGTCGAGAGCACTGTGTGCACATGCTTAATAATATCCTTATATTTCATAATAAAAGTTGGTTGTTTCCTTAAAGAGAAGCCATATTGGTTTATGGATAATTATTTTTGTAAATTTTTTGAAGATCACATGTTTATCAAATGATGTTGTATATCCGTTTTTATTATTCAAATACCATTTAACATAGGTCAGCTCTGAAAGCTTTCTGCCACTAAATATTAATTTATAATATGTGCAGTTTTACCTGACTAAAATGATATCATAGAATGTAGTCCTGTATATGAACAAAGAATATACAATCCGTTTAATTGAGACTACTCAAAAATTCAATGGCCACAGATGGGAAATATTTAAGTTCTACTCTGAGTATTTATTTCTAAATAACGTAGTCCCCCAGCAGGTGCTTAAATTAAAATAGCAGCATAGGCTGCAATAGTCATCTGTAGTCAAGAGCTTTCCCCACAGTAATTCATGTTTGCCACAAGATGTGCTCATTCTACTGTGTTGAAAACTGAGGACATACTGTGAGTACAGGGTGTCATGGACTTTCCCACCTGGAGGGAGTTATCATGGTACCCTTCATTTACAGTGTAATAATGCAAAGTGTGATCATGCTATGGCCACTCTCTGTACCACTGAAGACCTTCCAGCACTGGAAAAGAGGCAAAGCGGATTTAGCTTGTCACTCTTGTCGACTGTTTGGATTGAAGATACCTAAAAAAGTATAAAACTGCATGCTGCAGTGAGAATCTGGGGGCCATTGTGGGGGCTGGAAACTGAGTCTGGGGTTGGGCTTTAATACATTCTCATCTTGGAATACCATGAAAAATGAGTTTCTTTCTAAAATGTAATTATGTTGTGTAGCCAATTTACATTAAGGCAGTGAATGGCTCTCCTTATGTTTACCTAATATTTCTATATTGATCAAATTTTCAGGTATACTATTATGTGGCAAACATCATTAACTATCCCTTTGCTATATAAACACAATTATGTTATTAAACATGATGTCTAAAATGGAGTCGGTGATACCGCAGAATCCTGCTTATAATAACAAGCAGGCCTCATCACTGTTTTTTTAAATTTACCAATATATTGGTTTTGGAAGGTGATCACACAATAGAATGTTATTCTAACTTGCAAATAGACTTTTCATTTTGAATTTTAAAAAAAGGCTTTCATAAGCGAAATACTTAAGCTGGCATTGCTCGCTGTGTAGTTGTATGTTGTCCGGCTGTCAAAGTGCCCTAATAATAACTAGGAAAACAACACTGTGCACAAAAGTGGTGGCAACAAAACAGTAATTAATATAAACAGTCTGGTGCACCTGTGAATCCACACAGTTACTATAGGGTACATAAGACAAATGAGTAAAGCAAAGCACAGATCCCCTCCAATGTACAGAAATTAATCTTTGCCATAAATGCTATATATATATATA